>NC_142519.1:38794112-38946612 GCF_964205215.1 Stylophora pistillata | reverse complement strand
TCCAAAGGAACTGATTTTAGGTTTTTTTCGCGCATCAAGGACAAAATGTCAAGAGTTCAAAAAAGTGAGCGATATTTATTATTTACGTATGAGGCACGATCCTCGCAGTAAATGGCGCTATTTATGCAATAGCAAGTCAGACCTGAAAAAAATCAGGCCTGTACGGGATTCGAACCACTGACCTCTGCGATACTAGTGCAGCGCTCTACCAATTGAGCTAACAAGCCAACTAGGAGCAGGCCGTTAAGTTGATTCGTAACAAACCCGTGAACGTGATAAATCAGATACAATAAATATATGAAGTTCATATATTTTGAACTGCGGTATTAGATACGTATGATGCACGGTCCTCGCAGTAGATGGCGCTATTTATGCAATAGCGAAAGTCAGACCTGAAAAAAATCAGGCCTGTACGGGATTCGAACCACTGACCTCTGCGATACTACTGCAGCGCTCTACCAATTGAGCTAACAAGGCAACTGGGAGCAGGCCGTTCAGTTGATTCGTAACAAACCCGTGAAAGTGATAAATCAGATACAATGAATATATGAAGTTCATATCTTTTGAACTGCGGTATCAGATGCGTATGATGCACGATCCTCGCAGTAGATGGCGCTATTTATGCAATAGCGAAAGTCAGACCTGAAAAAAATCAGGTCCGCACAGGCCTGATTTTTTTCAGGTCTGACTTTCGCTATTGCATAAATTATAAGCGCCATCTACTGCGAGGATCGTGCATCATACGCATCTAATACCGCAGTTCAAAATACATGAACTTCATATATTCATTGTATCTGATTTATTATTTACTTAATTTTTTATAATTATTTGTATCTTGTGGTCAGAAATGTTCGCATATTAACAAGCGCGGTATCTCCCTTTAGCGCTTTCTCCCATTCTGCTTTTTTACTTGCGGGTGATTTAGTGCGTAATAAAGTTCGTAGTGGAAGGATTTTTGATAGTGTTCTCCTGTCTAAGTAATCTTTGTTGGATGTTTTTTTTAAATCTGCCATGCTTGATATGGAAAAGAAACTAGAGAGTTTAGGGTTTGAATCGATCAATTCAAACAATCACTTTATTTTAACTCACACGAACACAGTGTACTAGAGAAGATAATAATTATTACAGAAGTGTTACAAATATCAATATAAGGAATACAGTAGTACAATAAGAGAACAGAAAAAAAATAAAAATAATTTACAATTCATTGTCACTAAGGATATCTAACAATTGAAGGAGAGAAAGAAAAGAAAATTGTTTTGGGACCACTGATAAACAAAAGAAAGAATCTCAAAATAAATTATGTCAGAGAATTTTGAAGAGGTTGAGAGATTTCAGGAGTGATTCTGAGTGTCATGCTACTTCAGGAAATGTCATAACTCTGTGTATACGCTTTTTCAAAGTAATCACTGGCTTTAAATAAGTGGGATAGGTTAAAGCCCAAACTAGGATACCATATGTGAGAAAGGGGTAGATTAGTGAATAATAAAGCATATGAAGTATATCAATGCCAACATAGTAACTCAATTTTGAGAAGGTTCTTACAGTTTTTGACAGTTTTAGGCAGAGCTCATCAATATGAATCTTCCATGTCAGACTTGAGTCAAAGGTAACACCTAGATATTTTACCGTGGAAACTTGTTGGATATTCAAACCATCAATAATAGGGTTAAACGACTTGTGTGGTTTTATTTTTGAGAATGTAAGAGAATAAAATTTGTTTATAGAATACTAAGTGCTAGTCTGTTAGATTTCATCCACTCTGCAACTGCTTTTAGCACACTATTTAATTTATTTCAAGATCGTTAAGGTTCTTACAAGAGCAGTAAATGTTAGTGTCATCTGTAAATAAGTGAAAGGTGAGCAATCTTGAAGCATTAGGTAAGTCATTGATTTATAACAAAAACAAAAAGGTCCAAGAACAGATCCTAGAGGAATCCCACAAGTGACTGATGGGGAATCAGTGTCATGACCATTAACACACACAAATTGTTCTCTGTTGGATAGATAACACTGAAACCAATCATAGACTTTACCTCTTTATCCATAATGATGCAATTTCAACAAAAGAATAGATTGATTTACTGCATCAAAGGCTTTTTATAAATCAATGAAAATACCACAGCCAAACTCATTGTTGTCAATTGAGTAACGAATAGATTCAGTGATACTGATGAGTGTGTGATTGGTTGAACACTTCTACCTGAAGCCAAAATGAAGTGAGTAGAGAATATTATGACATTCAAGATAACCATAGAGGCACTTATACAGAGCTTTTTCATGTATTTTCCTTAAAACAGATAGCACTGATATTGGCCTATAATTATCATTGTCTTGTCTAGAGCTTGTCTTAAAAAACCAGAGTAACTCTTGTAAATTTAAGTTCATTTGGAAAAATGCCACAGAGAAAAGAATCATTAATTAAGGACGAAAGAAGTGGAGAGATATGGTTTTAAGAACTTTTAGCAATCTGACTGGAATACTGCAAGGGCCTATAGATTTGTTATTGTCCATTTGAGATATGTAAGTAGACCTTCCAACTCTCATGATGTCGTCGTGAGACTCACGATTTCAAGACTCATCTCATGGTCTCACGATTTAACTTCGAAATCTCACGGTTTTCCACGATGAACTAGACGCTCGAGGAGCATTGACTCGGGCTTCATTTAAAGCTATAGCATTCGCACAAAACACGAGTACAATTCTAAAATACATTCTATGCATAGCGAGATCGGAATTGTTGTACTTTTATTGACACTGTAACATCATTATGTTCCTGTACAGTGGTCATATTGAAAACTTTTTCGAGTAGATGACATTAATCATCATGTCTTCTATTAAGTACTTACAACTCCATGGGAAGAGCAAACCAACATTTACGATATATCGCTTGTATAATAGTTATATTGGTTATGTACGAAAGACGAAATCGTACTTTACAAGTATTGAACCCAACAAAAACCAATAACAGAAACAGGATTTTTAACGGAAGAGCTAAGCTTAAATATTTAACCTTACTTATAATTCAAGTTGCTTCTGTCAGCATCCTAATCCAATTCGCTGTTGTTGGCGCCACCTTCGAAAATGTGTTCGCGAACATTCTAATTTTATCAGCAAGTGAGGTGTTCGTCTCCGCATCATAGTTTGTTGTTACATCGGCTGTTCCAGTTTTGCCAGAGTTTTCGTAATTTGAACTCGCATATGGCTCATTTGTTATCTCGCAAGAACTAGTATGAACTTTGCACATTTGGCTAGCTTTCGAGCCATAGAGTTCGTGGACCGGACCATTCCGAAAACGTCCGACGTCATTTAGCGTGGGCCCACCACAAACGGCGTGTGCGTTTGTATGTGAGATGAACTTATAAGAAAGGAATCTTCGCCACATGGTCTTCACCAAACACGGCATTCTGTAAATTATGTTATGTCATATACAAAGAGCGAGTTCGTGACAACATACCGAAAGTTGTCACACTCTCATCCCCAGTTTCCGCAGTTTAAGCAAGGAACGCCTGGGACCTTGACCTCCCTTTTGGCGACTAACAATGGCTTGCATTTTAAGACTCGGGCTTTCCTACGAAAGCCCGATTAATTACAATCCCAATCAGATATAGTCTCCCCGCAGCCGTGATGTTTCGGTCACGCAACGCTGCCTCACAGACACGACTGCTTCAAGCAGCACCACATTCCGTTAGCCAATCAGAGCGCGACTCTAAAAATCGAGAAGCCATTCCCGCCTACTGGAAATTCAACATGGCGGCTGTGGAAGAGGCACTCAAAGCTGTTTGCGAAAAATTCAGATTTAAAGAGCTAAATGCTTATCAAAAGGTTGCAATCGAAAAATTTAAGCAGGGTAGAGATATTTTTGTGAATTTGCCTACGGGCTATGGCAAATCGCTGATATTCCAAGCTCTGCCAACGATGTTCGACATGGTAATGGCTCGTCAGGGGAGTATTGTTGTTGTTGTCTGCCCGCTTCTTAATCTAAGCAAGGATCAAGTTGCCTATTTGAATAGCCTGGGTATTTCTGCAATAAACATAAGTGATGTCGAAAATGAAGGAGATCGCAGAGACGTAGAAGCCGGAAAATATTCGCTTTTGTATGGGACACCTGAATCCTGGCTCGATAACGATCGTTGGAGATCAATGTTGACTAATAAAGTATACTCCGAAAAGCTGTGTGCTATCGCAGTGGATGAAGCCCATGTGATAAGGCAATGGTGAGTCATTTCTTGGTGAAAAATAGCTGACTAATTTTTGAAGTAGTTAGCTGTTGACTTCGGTCAAAATTCAACGTATTGTCCTTAAAAATATAAATACTCTTAAACTGAATTACTCAAAATGAGCTCAAATTTCTAATTTTAATTTGTCCTGAGATGAGAATAGACTCGATAAACTCGTGGCTTAATTCTAGAAAATGCTTGCTTTGTATGCGTTGCTCATTTGTCAGCACAATTATTTCTTTAAAAAAAACTATGTTGTGTACCATAATAATATTTCTAAGATAATAAAAACTGTCGGATTTTACTTCTCAGGGGTACATCAAGCACTAATGACCATGCTGTGTTCCGTGAGTGCTACGCAAGACTACATGAATTTCGAAGCCTTGCCCCAAAAGAGCAAATTGTGGCTTTAACAGCAACAGCAACTAATAAAACAAGAGACACAATATTTGACATTCTATTAATGAAAGACCCTTATGTTATTTTCGATAGTCCAAATAAGCCCAACCTTACCTACTCCATTCATTACATGGAAAAGGAAGTGGACATTGTATATTATTTAGGTTGGCTGGCAGATGACTTGAGAACCAACAAGGAAGAATGTGCTAGAACTATTGTCTACTGTCAAACTATTAAACAGTGTGGTGTTATTTACGCTACAATCAGAGGTCTGCTCGGTAAAGACATGTTTACACCTAATGATGGGGCTATGTTGGAAATGCTCCACTCTTGCACACCTTTGGCTAACAAAAATACAATTATGGAGTCTTTTTCAACTGAAGCTGGCAAGATATGTGTTTTGGTCGCAACAATAGCCTTTGGAATGGGCATAAATTGCAAAGCTGTGAGTAGAGTTGTGCATTTTGGCCCTGCGAAGAATATAGAATCTTATGCTCAAGAAACTGGTCGAGCTGGGAGGGACGGAAGTCCAGCTCAAGCAATTCTCCTGTACAATGGTCTACTATTGGCACATGTTGAAGGTAACATGAAGATGTATGTGACAAGTTCAGAATGTAGACGAAAGGGTCTTATGAAACATTTTGAAGCTGAATTTACCCACATTTCTCATTTGCATTTATGTTGTGACATCTGCGCATTGGTCTGCAAGTGTAGCTTACCAAGTTGTGGAAAAAGTACTGAAATCCCATCATATAAAACTAAGGCCGACACTGCAAGAAAGACTAGACAGGTGTCTCATGGGCAAAGGGCAAGTGTTTGTCAAGAACTGAACATATACCACAAAGAATTAGTAAGGAACCTTTTGAAAACAACATCAATGTGCCAGATCAATATTTTCACTGATATTTCATTTGTGCTGGGATTCTCCGAGCTCCAAATTCAACAAGTGTTAAATAACATTGAGTCTTTGTTTACAGTACAAGACATTTATGAATATATTGAGATTTGGGATCTGAGGCATGCTAATAAGATATTGCAAGTATTAGCAGACACATTCAATGACACTGATGAGAATAATTTGGACAAAGCTGACATAGATGACCTCCTGGATGACTTATGGGTGGAGGAGTGTATGTCACTTTTAGAGGATGATGAGCTGTTAGCAAAGGCTACAGATGTTTTCTTACAGGATATTTCCATGTTACAAAATATATCTTTGTTCGAAGAAATCCTCAGTAATCTTGAGATAAGTGACACTTCTTTTGCTGCTGTTCCTGATGTGGTGCAGAATGTGCTGGGCAACATGGACATGAATTAAAAGTAAAGATATCACAATTTTCTTTGTGGTATATGTCAATTTATTTGTATCAAGTAAGACTAAAACAGATTCTAGAGTGAACATACTTTATCCGTGAAATATAAACATTATTATTAAATACTACTAAGTTATGCTAATTCCCTGTTCCCTTTTGTGTAATCAACACCACTTAGTAGTTTTACTAGTATTTGTTTCCCAAATTAAGCATGTTCACTCTATTATGAGTTCATTGGTACAAGTGATATTGGAAACGTTTGGAATTAGTATCCTAATAGGATCATGCTTCTTAAAACTTCTAATCCAAGAACAAAAAGGTATATAATTTTCTGTGGTTGAAAAACATAACATAATGAAATTGAACAATACATTTGTAGTGCAATAATTATTAATGATCACTAAACATGTTTTTCAATGCATCCATTTTTTTCACATTATAGAAACCTAATGTTCATAAGAAGCCTCCTCTGTAGTTTTCTTTCTGACTATGAGATGAGAAAGGTATGGTAAGACAAAACACGTATTGCTTATCAATGTATTAGTGACTGTATGCCTGTGGAAATACAGTAGCACAGGGATAGCAACAAAGGAAAAGAGAGATTTTAATCTGCCTGCTTAGGAGGCTAGTTCATACCTTATAACAGTATCATCGTTGTTATTATAACTATAATTATGTTCTACAGAGTGCTGTTAATATAGTGCTTTTTATAATCAATTTATCATTGTAAAGGATTGTTTGTCTCTGAGTTCACCTGGCTCGAATTCCAATGCTAATGTTCTTTTTGTGCTTGTTGATCCATTTATACATTTCAGACATGCTTAGGTTTTCAAGTCTGTTCCTCTCGAAGTCAGTATAATGATAATATGAACGGCCCTCTGCATGTTCTTTAAACACCTGTAAGTCAACCAATCTCTTAACTAGAACTTCAATGTCATCATCACAGGAGGTTTTACCATGTTTAGTGGATGCTTTTTTTACATTTAGAGAACAGTCAATGTTATCTAAAACAGTTCTAGTGCTTTTCTCAGCCTTGCAAACTCGCAAAACTGCTCCTTCACTTACATTAGGGCCCAGATTCTTTATACATTGCTTCAGGAAGTTATTACTATGTTCAACGTCAAGATCCAGGGGTATGTTTGTGCCACGAGTATTGTGGTTGTTGACCGACCTGTTCCAAACAAATCTCTCGCTGTCTCTGGGCGACAAAAGAGCATGTACTAAGAAAAATTGATATAGGCACTCCAGTGCATATTTCGCACTACCACTACCATCAGCTCTACAGTATAACATTATATACTTATATTGTCGCATGATGCGTTCCCCATCTCCTTCTTTCACTGCATGGAGAAAATTGAAAAAAAGATAACCATCAGCCAGAAGTGCGCAGTTATAATTGAATATATCATCTAAATTTGGTAAGGAAGGATCTTCCGGCTTTGGTTTTGAGGGAGAAAATGTGTTCTGCTCTTCAATGACAACTGGAGGATTGTGAGATAGTTTGTGGTTTCTTCTGCTTTTTCCATTGAATGCAAACGATTTCGAACAACCCTCAAACCGACATGGAAAACGCCCATCTTCATTCAAACCCTGCTGTAGCAAGTTCTCTTTTTCCTGTTCCAATAGCACAGCATCCACCATAACACTTGCTTTCCCCTGGTCAAATATGAATTCATCAACCACCTTAGCTGAAATATCTACCAGTGCTTTGTGCCTTTCAGACTTCATCATTAATTGAAGATTGCTTGGCAGTGACGAGTTTGCAGTATCTGTTTTGTCTTTGAAATCAAGAGTTGACATTGCAGCTGCTATAACTCGCGCCTTCACTTCCACTTCCAAGAAATCCCTATCAGCTCGGTAGGCCAACTTTGGTTCACCATTTACATTTCGTCTGTTTATTAGACTTCGATCGGAGAAGAGGGTGCAGTGATCATCATCAGACTTTCCACTGTAAAAACGGTTATAGATCAACTGAAACACAGACAATACACAATGTTACAATGAATAAATTTTTGAGGGCTTACTAATAATTGTCCAGACATTAATAGCATGCTCTAGCAGTGCACTATGTTCTTTCCTGAGCTCCATTCCAACCCTGAGATTTCTACAAGTTCACTATATGATGCAAATGTTGTAAACATTAAAATGACATTACCCTGTGTTTTCCACTTGAGCTAATATCGAAAAAAGCAAAATATAGGTCTTACTTGCATCCCATAAGTAAAAGGTATACATCAACACAGGATATCACAGAAAATGAAAATGATGGGTTTTTTTTATACTTACAAAAGCATGAGTGCTTAATATAAACCATATGCCATGGACATAGGTAATGAACAAACTGAACAACATCGAAATTTTTCAAAGTCTGAGCAAATTTGTTGAAATCTATTATCCAGTGGATAAATTAAATTGGTCAATACCGTGTTTTATTTTTAAGTCAATTTGCCCTTTATTAGGTAAAGTAGTTTCATGCTGTATTTTAATGCCTGGCACTAATTTGCAAGAAACACCCAACATCAATCCACTACAACATTATAATTCATGAAATACTCACAGTTAAGAGTTTAACCCCTGTATGCCAGTCTCCCAACTGCAAATTTATACCATCCAGTCTCTCTTCTTGGGTGTAGCCATTTGCAACGCTTGCTATTGTGTTGACAGCACGCTCGACACTGAGTTGATCTCCTGCAAATAACTGACTATCAACTTCACCTTTCCCATTTTGTGGCAGATAAGTGTGAAATTTCTGAAGTACAGCCAACATTTCCTCATTTATATTTTCGTTTTTGAAAATAACTCCAAGGGGAACCTATAAAGTAACATAAGGCATTTTATCTTTTGATTTGAAGTTACACAAAAGAAATAACCTAATTGAGTAAGATCATTGTCAAATCTGTAGTTTATAGAAGTATACTTAAAGTTTGTAGTCTCAGAACATTTATTTCATTAACTGCCTTGGCTTACAGCCTGTTCTCATGATAACAAATGCTTTTTGGAACAATAACCTATTTTATTTTAATAGCCAATCAAACTATAACTATATTACCCATACAGCATTTCACATCTAGTGTTACTAATGCTAGTTAGTCCATACATTACCTTGCTTGACTTTGAAGACATCTCCTTAGAATATCTATGAGGGATGTGGTTCATACAAACATCTTTTAGTGGAGCTAGCTGATCAAAGTAATCTGTCAAAATTCTGGATGTTAAAACAATATAATCCATTCTCTGTTTTTCATTATCAGCGATGGTGGGGAGAAACTTGAGATTCTGTACAACAAGAATGTCAGATTTTGCCCTCTTACTATCAAGGTGGTTTCCACTAACTCTGTTCTCTATCATCTTATGGTTTACCCAGTGATAGTCACGGTTCTGTTTGGTTGCTGCAATGTTTCTTCTATGCAAATTCAGGTCGATGTTATCAGAGGAGACAACAAATCCTGGAGGGGATGATTCTTGGTGTTTTTCAATTTCCTTGGCAATGTTAGCTCTGTCTAGAAAAGAGGTTGAAGCACTTTTCTTGTCAAGAAGTAATTCAAGGTGAACATTGGCCTTTGTTATTTCTTTCTTAGCATTTTGAAGCTGTACATCATGATCCTCTCCCATCTGATCCAGTTTGCTTAGTATACAACTGTTAGATGCAGTTAACTTCAACTTTGATAATCTTTTCAGAGTAGTCTGTAGAAAAATAAGAAGAAAAATGCACACTTCAAAAACATTCTAGTAGTATATATGGCTATTGTGTTCTTGAACTTCTTTACTTTTTTGTGTTTATAATATTACTTATAAACTATATGTTGCTCACCTATTTTACTTGATATAAGCACTATGCAAATAACAAATGTATTTATTTATTTATTCACATGACTATTTGTTGTTTACTTATTTATATGTTTGTTTTATTATTTATATACTTAATTTACTAAATTATTATGATAGCCACACTTAATTAAGCTTAATTAAGTGTTCTTATAATTATTATAAAAGTTCTATTCAATATTGCAGACTTTCCAACTTACTTCTATCGATCCAGCCTTTAATAGTACACCAAGCACAGTTGCTGTAGCATTCATTTCGCAGTTCCTTTGCTTTAAAAGGATCGAACCTGCTAGGGCCATACTGGGGCTCCATGTCTGAACGCTTGATTTGCTGGTTGTACTTGCCATCAACAGAAAAGAGTAAAATATGGGCGCTTTCTGTTGCCATTCATCACAAAGGGACTTGAATTCAAACTTCATCAGGTCTTCTTTAGAAGTTTTTCTCAGAAGGGTGGGATTCTTACAAGAACAGAGGATTTTCACTTCTGTTGAAACCTGCATCAGAACCCTTTTAATTACATGTTGCCTGGTTAGTTGGCACTTCATAATTGCGGATGATATGTGCGACGGTTCACCAGAGGCTAATGCTTTTCCAATTCGGCTAAATTCACCGTGTAAGACTTTTCTAATCGCTCGACTAGGATAGTTTATCTTTATCTCTGCTTCGACGTTCTTTGCTGGTGAAGACGTAGGAGTTGAAGTTTTCAGTGGACATAATGGCAGTACGCTTGCTTCAAGAGCATTTGTTGAACACAATGTCAGAGGCTCAAACAAGATTTTACTTATAGAAGAGGTAGAACTCTGCACTTCCCTCTCACTTATTTCATGAGAAAGCTTTTGCGATGAAGTACATGGGGTATCATCAAAACTCCGCGATTTCGCTGTTCTCTTTTCGACAACGGCGCTACTCTCTTCAGGTTTATTTAGCCTCTCTAATCTTGTTCTGCTCTCTTTAAACTTTTCGTTAAGTTCCCTTTTAAGTTCTTCGACTTTCTTTCTGGCGTTTTGAAGCTTTTTCAGTTTATCATAACACTGTTTGCAGACATAAACATCTGGATTGTGATTATTAGACAAATTAATCTCGAGTGCGAAGTCAACTAGTCCCTTTAGATCGACTGAACTCTTCCCAAATATCAGCAATCTCTCTTTCTTGGCGGCTACTTTTGAGCAGACGAAACAGTTGTCTTTCTCCCCAAGATATTTGATTGGTGTTTGACTCATAGGTTTGTTATAAAACGTTTTGAAAGTGGATCAAACCCTTTCGCTCGTAGAAAATCTACAAACTTACAGCCGTAACAAACCTACGCATGTTGGCGCGAATTCCCGCTACATCTGATTCGCTGATTGGCTAACAAAAAAAAACGATAACCGAATTCTGATTGGCTTATGCATACAATTGAAACGGAATGTGGTGCTGCTTGAAGCAGCCGTGTCTGTGAGGCAGCGTTGCGTGACCGAAACATCACGGCTGCGGGGAGACTAAATCAGATACGGCCTAAAATCTACTCAATTTATAAAACAATAGTTGCGAATGGCCACGTGCAATTCTCCTCACTGGGAATCTCGGCCGAGCTATTTTTAAACCTCGCTCTGAGGTCCAATCAGAGTGTGAAGTTCACTTGGAAGGCTTTATTTCATTTGATCAGCATGGCGGAACGAACTGAGCGATCCTCTGAAAAATTCCAAGACCCTCCTGTCGGTGTTTCATGGAATGATGAGCACAAATGAGCGCCACATAATTAAGGTACTTGTTTGTCTAATTTGTGTTAATTAATGCTAAAAGGGCACTAATTATGGCAGTTTGAACACTGCTACGTATAATTGTTAGCGTTGAGATTCCTTCGTTTTGAAACATTTTTTGTAAATCTCACTATTTGGTCCTGAAAATTTGTTTTGTAGTTTTTTTACCAGCTGAAACACAATGGATACGTCTCGTTAAAATACTTGGAAAGTTTGTTAATGTTAAAGTTTATTCAGATTCATGAATTAGATAATTTAAACTGGGAGGAAAAGTCTAAGTTGATTCAGAGTGACCGGGTGACATGTGCACAACATTTTAGTTACCAATTCAATCAGTTTTTAAGGCGCTTTCTAATGAGCAATGCTGCTCCCTTAGGAAAAATGTCAGGCTTGTTTCAGAGTTGAATACCAGCAGAGAGGTTCACCACATATTTGTATGTTAATTTGACTTGAAGATGCACCAGCGTATTATTCATCAAATAATCACTTGTGAAAAATCAGTTAATGATCCAGAACTGGGACTGCTTGTCAACAAACCGATTCATAAGCACTCTCAAACTCGCATAAAAAGTCAAAGATGGAATGCAGATTTAATTATTCACAGCCTCCAATGAAATCAACCAGCATTTTACATTCTATTGGCAGTGATGTTTCTGAAAGTGACAATTTTAGAAAACATAAAGAAAATTGCAAACATATCAGTAAGCATTAGAATGATATGAAAGAGGTGGATGACATCACTTTTGAACAAATGCTAATTAATCTGGACATCACTGAACAAAACTACTATTAGCTTGCTATTTGATCCAACCTAAACTCTCCCACCATATTTCTGAAAAGAAATCCTAATGAACAACTACAACAGTGTCTGTCTAAGTGCATGGAGAGCAAATGTGGATATAATTATAGTTTGTTTTGGATGTTTATGCTTGTGCAATGTACATTGTATCATACATTTCAAAAGCCTAGAAGAGAATGAGTCAGCTTTTTACAACAAGCAGGTGAGGGGGCAAAGAGAGGAAATTACAGCATAATTAGAGAGAGATATTGAGAATAAATTTTTAAATAGTGGGGAGATCAGTGCCCAAGAGGCAGTTTACATACAGTTCATCAGCTACCAACAAGGAAAAGCTCTAGAGAGGTGATTTTTATCACTGCCACCCCCTGAAGAGAAAGCTCAGCTTTTGAAACCAATGAATGAAATAGAAGAAATTGAGGATGACTCTAAGGACATTCACTCTACTGGTCTTATTAAGAGGTACATAGAAAGACCAACAAGCATAGAGAATGTTACTGGCTGATTGGGCTGCATTGTATAATTCACCCAAAAACTCATTTGGGAAAAAATCTAAAAGTTTGAACACAGATAACCTCCAACTTGAAACAGGGAAAGATGATGATCATGATGATGAATTCGCTGATTTCGACTTCAGACTTTAGGCAAGCACAATGCAAAAATTGCAAAACCAAAGCAGCATATAAAGCCTAGAATAATTAGAAGTGTTTGGTTCAATGTGAAATCTTACTCTAAAGAACATTTCCGTGAACTTACTATGCTTTTTACTTGTTGGCAAAATGAAAAAGCTGATTTAATAGGCAGTAGCTCTTCATATCAGGGGCATTTCCTTCTTTTGAAAGAAAAAGTAGACAAACAAATGCATCAGTATGCTGTCTGCAGTGAAGATATGAATGACAATGAACAGCATTTACATGACACAGAAGTTAGTGATTCCCAGTATGACTTAGTAGCACCAAATGCGCAAAAAGTTGAACTGCAAGATGAAGGAAGCTCTTGGTAATGAAGATTTAAATTCTGATTTCAATGAACATTGACCTTTCAGATGACTTCAAAATTCCTTCCACATCATGCCACAATGAGCCACCTATATTAATCAGTGAATTACCAGATGATGGTTATCGTGGAATGGTTTAGATTTTAATTAAAAAGGAAAAAAAACTTTTTTATCACATTTTGCACCAGAGTGAAACCACAGAAACTCCTTTTTATTGCTTTCTGAGTAGTGGAGCTGGTGTGGGCAAATCACATCTTCTCAAAGCCTTGGATCAGGCAGCCCTTAAGTATTTTAACACAAGACCTGGCAATGATTTTCATCAAATTAAGGTCTTACTATTAGGTTCAACTGGGAAAGCTGCTTACAACATTAAAGGTAAAACTGTTCACAGTGCATTTGCTATTCCTGCCATCAGTCATTGAAAAATTACAAACAATATATCTTGACTTAAATTGACAAAACACCTTGACAACTCACATTGAAAAATTACAAACAATATATCTTGACTTAAATTGACAAAACACCTTGACAACTCACTTTGGAGGTGTCAAATTGATATTCTTGGATGAAATTTGAATATGTTTGCCATACAGCTTAACAATAGGCTTAAAGGTAGTAAGGGTTGCAAAGATGATTTTGGTGGTGTTTCTTTTATCACCATTGGTGATTTGTTCCAGTTAGAACCAGTAATAACACATCCCCATTTAAAAATGTACTTCACCATTTTAAAATGTACTTGACAGTTTAGGAATCTTAGTTCCTGAATGAACCAATCAGATCTCAAATACATTTTTAATGAGATTTTTGGGAAATAAGTTACTGTATCAACCAATCAGATTTGGGTTTGTAATATGAACCTTACTCTTCAGGAACTAAGTTCCTCAAATAACCAATGACTTGAAAGAATATATGCCATGTCATTGCTAAATTAAGATTTGTCTGTTTTATTTAAGTCAACACCAGATAAAACAGATAACAATAGATGGGACATTCTGCTAAAGTGCAGTAATGTTTAACATCAAACTGGATGCTATCTTTAGTAAAATATACATTCTTCTTTGAGGCTTTACTATTTTTATTTAGCCCTCGACAGGTACAAGCTTTTTGTAAAGCTTTGTCACAGTTGTAATTTTACAGTAAAAATTAGTTCCATTCATTGTCTTTCACGTACCATAGAAATGTTTTGAATACACTGTGGTTAACACAGCGATGGAAACGCGCCTGATTGCATAAAATTCTACAGAAATCGTTGACAGAAAATGCCACCAACAGTTTTGCCGCGCTTTTTATCTGCGCCGAAAGCCGAATATTAAGAAAGCGATCAAATGAACATTATCTTTTGTAATGACTGTCAAGTCATCTTCGGTTAACGTGCAAATGATCGTGACCCCGTGATAAAATTTCTCAACCTCATTATGTAAACGACACGTTCTCACAAAGCGAGAAGATTTTACGAGTTTTTATGTCACGAATGTGATAATGGCATTACAATAGCCACGATACCGTCACGCTTACTAGAAAGTAAGCAAGGACTTGACTTGTGGCCGCACGAGAAACTTTATCACCTTACTTTTCCGCCCTATTTTGGGATAGACAACGATTGCGTTACATGATTTTTGCAAAGGATGTAAGCCGAATTGAAGCAAATCATGTTACCGAAACACAGCTAATTACTACTATATTTACGAGGTGAATTAATCATCAAAAATTAGAATAATTCGTTTAACATCTTCCATAATCAAATGCTAGCAGTTAAGTAAACTTGAACCTTTGCTACACAATTTGTAAATAATTATTCTGTTACATGTTATGATAATCTAATGAAATTAACTTACCGGGCTTGAACGTCGTTCGGATCGCGAAATTGCCATTCTCCATTCAGTTTCCATGCCAAGCGATTCAAAGTTTCTAGTTTTTAGAAGAAATTGCATTTTTTAAAATCTAGGTTTCGCCTCCATCTCGGATAGGATGCCCACTCATTTCGCGCCATAAGGTAATTTTTGGCGGGGAATAGATCGATACCTGGTGTTTGTCGCTGTGTTTTCTGAAATGCATTCCCGACAGATTTAGCCGTGTTTTGAGACAGTTAGAATACATTCAGCGTTCAAGAAAGCCACAAAATGAAATTGATTTTGACATACAAGAAGGAGGCTCGTTCACAAGAGTCAGATCTTGCGAAAGTTATCAATCGAACGCAGTTAATTTCACGGGAAGTCATGTTGTGATCTCAGCAGCATTGTTTTCCAATCTCAAGTCAAATAACCGCTTGCTGCTTGGCCAAAACAGTAACTAATTTCATGACCGCGCGAGTCACCAACTACCACGTAGAATACTTATAAGCCAGACACTATCAAGATTATTTAACATATTATAACAGGAGTCTATTAAGCAGCAGCTTTTGTTACACAACACGATGTTTGTGTTAAATCGTGCCCTCACTGCCTTCTTTCAAGTAATTTTTTAAACTTCCGTTCTTTTGTCGATCAAATCAGTCGGCACTTCTTCCCGTTTATGGAACCGGCTTCATCTTGATGAGATTTTGCGAGTTGTCGAAGGGGTCATAGTCCTCTTTAACCTGTGCTCAATGAAATAATTCGCATTTAGTTCGTACTTGAGACTGTCACCTCCTTCTAGGTGTCAAAATAATACAACACAGTTCTTTTTAGCAATGTTTTTCACATCTGTATACAGTCGTCGATACAATGCGCATTACGCTCAGCAAAATGTCCACATTTGCGAGATATCTTAACAACTGTCTAAAAAAATCCTCTCTACACTTAATTTTAATATTATCCACCTTTGCTTCCGAGTTGCTGATCGTCCTCAGGCCTCAAACAGCTCGAAGCTTACAGCGTTTGAGTTGGTGAATCATTAACCACTACATTATGTCAGATTACATTCGTTTATCCCCTTTCGAATATGTGGTCGATAAAATAGTTCGTATTCAGTTGCTCGAAATGCTACCTTTTTTTCACTTGTGTCTTGACTTACGTCCAAGGATTCAGTCTAATTCTTTATTTCATCAGTAGGTAATGTTGCTTCTGAGTTGGCGATCGTCTTAAAATAGCTCGAAGCGTCCAGGCTTCGAGTTAGTAAATTATTACATCATCACTAATGTCACACTACATTCAGTTGTCCTTTTTCGAATCTGGTGTTGTGAAAATTCATCAAAATTTCACCTCCTTTAAGATTTCGTAACAAAACGTATAAACACATATGGTGCACGATCCTCTCAGTAGATAGCGCTATTTAAGCAATAGCGAAAATCA
Organism: Stylophora pistillata; assembly: GCF_964205215.1. Classification (NCBI taxonomy): domain Eukaryota; kingdom Metazoa; phylum Cnidaria; class Anthozoa; order Scleractinia; family Pocilloporidae; genus Stylophora; species Stylophora pistillata. Next base: position 38,930,054 of record NC_142519.1, on the reverse strand, counting down.
GACCTGAAAAAAAATCAGGCCTGTACGGGATTCGAAACACTGACCTCTGCGATACTAGTGCAGCGCTCTACCAATTGAGCTAACAAGCCAACTGGGAGCAGGCCGTTAAGTTGATTCGTAATAAACCCGTGAAAGTGATAAATCAGATACAATGAAATATATGAAGTTCATATATTTTGAACTGCGGTATTAGATACATATGGTGCACGATCCTCGCAGTAGATAGCGCTATTTAAGCAATAGCGAAAATCAGACCTGAAAAAAATCAGGCCTGTACGGCATTCGAACCACTGACCTCTACGATACTAGTGCGCCGCTCTACCAATTGAGCTAACAAGCCAACTGGGAGCAGGCCGTTAAGTTGTATCCAAGTTCATTGTATCCAAAATGTATAAAGCGATATCCTTACAACTCTTCAGTTTATTAATAGGCAAATTCACTTCTGAGCTACAGATCGCCGGCTCTGAAGTAGCTTCACTCTGCTTGATTATTTCAATGTTAAGCTTTTTTAGAAGTCGAGAAAGGGGGTCGCACTAACGATTCCGATGTTTGAATTTGACTTAAGTTCTAGTCAAAAACATCACGCAATATTGTTATCAAGGACATCCGGCAAGGTACGACCTGCTTTGAGGCAGGACATTCAATTGGGACATCGGCCTGACTGATCTCAAAAGGTGCCTCGGCCACCACAAAAACCACAGTGGTGACTTGTAAGAACAAAAGGGCACTTACAGCACGTCTCATACGTATGATGTCAAGACAGGACTTAAGTCAAATTTAAACATCGGAATCGTTAGTGCGACCCCCTTTCTCGACTTCTAAAAAAGCTTAACGCTGAAATGATCAAGCAGAGTGAAGCTACTTCAGAGCAATCTTTAGCTCAGAAGTGAATTTGCCTATTAATAAACTGAAGAGTTGTAAGGATATCACTTTATACGTTTTGGATACAATGAACTTGGATACAACTTAACGGCCTGCTCCCAGTTGGCTTGTTAGCTCAATTGGTAGAGCGCTGCACTAGTATCGCAGAGGTCAGTGTTTCGAATCCTGTACAGGCCTGATTTTTTTCAGGTCTGATTTTCGCTATTGCTTAGATAGCGCTATCTACTGCGAGGATCGTGCACCATATGTGTTTATACGTTTTGTTACGAAATCTTAAAGGAGGTGAAATTTCGATGAATTTTCACAACACCAGATTCGAAAAAGGACAACTGAATGTAGTGTGACATTAGTGATGATGTAATGATTTACTAACTCGAAGCCTGGACGCTTCGAGCTATTTTAAGACGATCGCCAACTCAGAAGCAACATTACCTACTGATGAAATAAAGAATTAGACTGAATCCTTGGACGTAAGTCAAGACACAAGTCAAAAAAAGGTAGCATTTCGAGCAACTGAATACGAACTATTTTATCGACCACATATTCGAAAGGGGATAAACGAATGTAATCTGACATAATGTAGTGGTTAATGATTCACCAACTCAAACGCTGTAAGCTTCGAGCTGTTTGAGGCCTGAGGACGATCAGCAACTCGGAAGCAAAGGTGGATAATAATAAAATTAAGAGTAGAGAGGATTTTTTTAGACAGTTGTTAAGATATCTCGCCAATGTGGACATTTTGCTGAGCGTAATGCGCATTGTATCGACGACTGTATACAGATGTGAAAAACATTGCTAAAAAGAACAACTGAGTGTTGTATTATTTTGACACCTAGAAGGAGGTGACAGTCTCAAGTACGAACTAAATGCGAATTATTTCATTGAGCACAGGTTAAAGAGGACTATGACCCCTTCGACAACTCGCAAAATCTCATCAAGATGAAGCCGGTTCCATAAACGGGAAGAAGTGCCGACTGATTTGATCGACAAAAGAACGGAAGTTTAAAAAATTACTTGAAAGAAGGCAGTGAGGGCACGATTTAACACAAACATCGTGTTGTGTAACAAAAGCTGCTGCTTAATAGACTCCTGTTATAATATGTTAAATAATCTTGATAGTGTCTGGCTTATAAGTATTCTACGTGGTAGTTGGTGACTCGCGCGGTCATGAAATTAGTTACTGTTTTGGCCAAGCAGCAAGCGGTTATTTGACTTGAGATTGGAAAACAATGCTGCTGAGGTCACAACATGACTTCCCGTGAAATTAACTGCGTTCGATTGATAACTTTCGCAAGATCGGACTATTGTGAACGAGCCTCCTTCTTGTATGTCAAAATCAATTTCATTTTGTGGCTTTCATGAACGCTGAATGTATTCTAACTGTCTCAAAACACGGCTAAATCTGTCGGGAATGCATTTCAGAAAACACAGCGACAAACACCAGGTATCGATCTATTCCCCGCCAAAAATTACCTTATGGCGCGAAATGAGTGGGCATCCTATCCGAGATGGAGGCGAAACCTAGATTTTAAAAAATGCAATTTCTTCTAAAAACTAGAAACTTTGAATCGCTTGGCATGGAAACTGAATGGAGAATGGCAATTTCGCGATCCGAACGACGTTCAAGCCCGGTAAGTTAATTTCATTAGATTATCATAACATGTAACAGAATAATTATTTACAAATTGTGTAGCAAAGGTTCAAGTTTACTTAACTGCTAGCATTTGATTATGGAAGATGTTAAACGAATTATTCTAATTTTTGATGATTAATTCACCTCGTAAATATAGTAGTAATTAGCTGTGTTTCGGTAACATGATTTGCTTCAATTCGGCTTACATCCTTTACAAAAATCATGTAACGCAATCGTTGTCTATCCCAAAATAGGGCGGAAAAGTAAGGTGATAAAGTTTCTCGTGCGGCCACAGGTCAAGTCCTTGCTTACTTTCTAGTAAGCGTTACGGTATCGTGGCTATTGTAATGCCATTATCACATTCGTGACATGAAAGCTCGTAAAATCTTCTCGCTTTGTGAGAACGTGTCGTTTATATGATGAGGTTGAGAAATTTTATCACGGGGTCACGATCATTTGCACGTTAACCGAAGATGACAGTCATTACAAAAGATAATGGTCATTTGATCGCTTTTTTTAATATTCGGCTTTCGGCGTAGATAAGAAGCGCGGCAAAACTGTTGGTGGCATTTTCTGTCAACGATTTCTGTAGAATTTTATGCAATCAGGCGCGTTTCCATCGCTGTGTTAACCACAGTGTATTCAAAACATTTCTATGGTACGTGAAAGACAATGAATGGAACTAATTTTTACTGTAAAATTACAACTGTGACAAAGCTTTACAAAAAGCTTGTACATGTCGAGGGCTAAATAAAAATAGTAAAGCCTCAAAGAGAATATATATTTTGCTAAAGATAGCATCCAGTTTGATGTGAAACATTACTGCACTTTAGCAGAATGTCCCATCTATTGTTATCTGTTTTATCTGGTGTTGACTTAAATAAAACAGACAAATCTTAATTTAGCAATGACATGGCATATATTCTTTCAAGTCATTGGTTATTTGAGGAACTTAGTTCCTGAAGAGTAAGGTTCATATTACAAACCCAAATCTGATTGGTTGATACAATAACTTATTTCCCAAAGATCTCATTAAAAATGTATTTGAGATCTGATTGGTTCATTCAGGAACTAAGATTCCTAAAATGTCAAGTACATTTTAAAAGGGTGAAGTACATTTTTAAATGGGGATGTGTTTAATGGATAACTACATATTTAAAGACTTCCAAAATTCAGTTTACACAGTTCTTGCTCCAATTCTCTGGCAATAGCACTTTTCAATGTTTGAGCTCACTGAGATCATGTGGCAAAGAGATAGCAAGTTGTTTGCAGAACTTCTTAATTGGTTAAATATGTAAAGGTAAACACACAGCAAGTGACATTGTAAAACTGAAGGAAAGAGTTGTGTGAGAAGAGACAAACAACCCATCTGATGCACCCCACCTATATAAACAAAACACAAACTAGGGTAGATTAATTTAATGATGAAGAACATAATGTAGCTGTAGGAAACAAATGTACAGAATCACAGCACTAGACAGTGTTATTGGAGCTAACTCTTCTGAGGTTTGAAGAAAAATATTAAGACAAAATTAATTTCAAATGACCCAAGAAAAACTGAGGAGTTGGTATTGAACCTCTACCTAAATGCTGAAGGTGAATTCAGCATGTAATGAATATCTGAACTGAAGATGGCATGACAAATTCATGGTGCTGGGAATATCATCAAATTTGTGCAACTAAATCAGCAAAGCAAACACTCAGGCATAGTTTGGGTACAGTTTGATCCCTCAGATTTTGGTAAAAAAACTAGACATGAGAACAGACATATCTATACCCAAGGAACTGACCATAGGGCATGGACCCCAGTAAATCCAGTTACCACACAATTTTTTGTTCGTAAAACAAAGCAACTCAAGTTGTCAGAAAACAGTTTCCATTATGCCCTGCAGCAGCAAAAACAGTTCATAGATCACAGGGGCATAATAAAACTAAAACTGTTGTCAACTTAAGTACTAAAAGAACCATTCCACCTTTGAAGGTTTATATATAACTGATCTCTGTGAAGACAAAATTGTTATCCATGCCACGGTTGAGGAAGAAATGGAGGGATTAAGAACAACTGCTAAACTTAAACTTTGTATATCACCACTTAATAAGTTCAATTCTAAAAACCTGTTACCCGAATGCAAGATCACTGCGTAGACACAAGGCATATGCAAAGACTTAAAACTATTCAAGTTCTGATATCATTTTTTTTTGCAGATACAAGATTTAGTTCCCAAGATTCTTGTGACAAATATAACATAGTTGGTTAAATAACATCTCTTTTAAAATGACAGTCCACATACATACTGTAGTCTTGGATCAAGACCTTTTGGTGGTACAGCTGTGTTTAGCAAAATCCCATCTTGCCCTGGATATCCCTACTGTCACAATGTACATGGTATTGAAATAACTGGGATTGAAGTCACAATTTGGGAGAACTGTACAGTCTTGGGTATTTATGGCTCTCCAAAAATTCCCAGAGGACAACTTTGTCAGGCAGTCTCAGAAGTGTTAGATACCATTTTGACAGAGAACAACATTATTATTGGAGACTTAAATGTAAATTGCCTTATTGAGGCAGACAAGCTACCTTTGTGGAATTTACTATGTAGAGATAAATGTTAGAAACAGTTGATATCAACATACACAACTTACAATAGAACATTAATTGATCATATATTTACAAACATCTCACTTAAAAATACAAGCAGGTGTTTTAGAGACTTCACAGATCATAACGCAATATGGGCCTCATTTCTGAGTGCTATTAACTGATTATTTTTTATGGAAAATTCAGACAGATTTAAAGACAAAAAAAAATTGATACCCCGTAGTGATTCAAAGAATGCTAATAAACTCAGTCAGCCAGAGTCTTGGTCACAAGGCAAGGCTGTAGATTACTGTCAAACGAAAATTAGCCAATTAACATACATGTATAGATTCACATTTGAAACAGACCACACAAATAACAAGATTGCTTTCATTTAGTTAGAAATCAGCAGTAATAGTACTAATAGCAATAATAATTAGAGCAATAATTTTCATAATAATAAAGTAAACAAACTGTCTTTCATTTGATAGCTAGTCAAGAAGTGGCTTGTGAAATGTGAGTCAATATCCAGTATCACCAGTTGTTACGAATTATTTTACTAAATCCATTTAGTAGACCTGTTTTTCATAGGACTATCATTGTAGTACTGTTACAATTTCAAAATTCATGTTCCTTTTTTCCCCTTCTCTTCAAACAGACTTCATTCAGAGGCATCGCTTAGAGAGGACATGTGTACATGACAACAGCACTGTCTTACTGTTCTCCTGCGATGAAGAATACAGCTTACTGAACAGTCTCTCAAGATTACATCAAGTTACTTCTGTCAAGTAACCACAGCAAAACAACATACTGCACAATGCATGTTACTTCAACTACAAAGCTATACTTGGATCACTTTAATTTGCACTTTTATTTCATACGGATATTACATGTTACAGATATTTTATTTTATACGGATTCCATGAACGACTTCATGATGCATACCTGAGCTTTAAGAAGTTCTTGGACAACACTGGAGTATATCTCCCGCTATATTTCGCATTGTTGTTTAGTTCTCGCCATTAACTTGGATGACGTGACACATTGTGCACGCTGTCGTTTAGCCTGCTTCATTGTTCTGCCTCTTAGGCACGCTGTTGGTTAGTTCACCTTGTTGTCACACGGTTGGCGCATATATTTAACGCGGCTCCTTTATTTCCCGCTCGTTCTTTTTATGTATGTCTCTTGCCTTCGGTCAATAAACGTCTTCTCTTGCTCGGAGTTTCGGCTCAACTTATTGGCGTCCGGCAGACACGATTGTGACTTTCGTCAGCTTCGGCAGATGCGGAGCTTTCTTTCGATATTTTCGTTTATCGGGCATCGTAAGGGAGTTAGAATTGGAGTAATATTGTTAAGTTTATCACATTCACAAATGCACTTTCAATACGGCCTTCGCAAGCTTTATAATTGAGAGAATTCGGAAACGTAACCATTGGCAACGTTTATCACAACAAGTTAATCGTAACACTCTTCGTTTGCTGCAACAACGGAAACAACAAGATCTCAAACATTTAAAATTCTACCCTGTACAACATTAAAGAAAAGCAGCGTGTTAATCGGGAGCTCTTTTCAGAACCCATAGAATCCTCGGTCAATACGGAAAGAAGTGTGGGTAGAAACACGAGACGTAGTCGAGTGTTTTTCCCCCTTCTTGAGAAAAAATGAAATATATTTGTAGCGCGGCAGTTCAAATTTAGCACTTGCCTGAAGGTTTTAGTCTTGGTGTTCAGTGAATTGTTCTTAGTGAAATCCGGCGGAATTAAAGCTTATACATAGAAACTTGCAAGTTTCTTCACGTGATAAAATAGGGAACAAAATGCTCGAGGCGTGTGTTTTATGAATGGAAGATAGCTGGATGCAAAGGAAAATGAAAATTGCTCGGGATGATAGCGCCGTAAAACTCGACTGCAGTGACTGATGTGGCCTTCCACTTAACGCATCAGAAAGGATATCAGAGCAAGCTCTATGTTGTTCACTCGAAGGGTAGAGGATGTAATTTCTGAGGCTTGCTTCACTGCGATGACCAGAGATGGCCATGATGAGCTAGTCGAGATGGACCCCAGTATGGCCGCAGTCGCTCAGACCTCATAAATTTTAACAGTTATGCCAGTTTAGGTATTTTTTTTATCGACTCGTGAATAAATTACAAGACCCGCACGGATCGCAGAAATCGACCTGTCAGTTTTACGAATCGTTATGATCCGTGATTTTGGACAACCCTCTAAGCTGCCGCGAAAGATTAAATAATATCAATCAATATCAACGACCATTTAAAATTAGTAAACCAAGTTTGCGTCGAAATTTCCAACCAAGTAAAATAGAACAATTACCGAGTCACGTGATGATTAATGCGCCCGAAACCTATTCTATTCCCTAAAACGTATAAGGCAACTAATACGCAAATAAAATTGGAAAAGATTAAAATAACCAAACCGCAGGACTCGTAAGGTAACCGCATGTTGAGGAAGTGAGCACACTTCACAAGATTTTTGACCCATATTATTAACTCGGCATCGGTTTACTAAAATAAAATGTGAAATTTCTAGTTTTTTCAGGTACAATGGGGCACACGTGAATACATTATGGACTCCCACATATAGAAATAAACTTTTATATTTTCCAACTGCCTTTAATTCATTTCATGAGAAAAATCTTAGCCAAAAACAAGGTAATTTCTGTAATTAACGCTAAGTCATTGCTCTCAAAAAATGAGGAACGTTGACTTGTCGATAACACATGGCACTGGTAACAACGCACGAGGAATTAATTATTGCAGTCTTCGACGAGACTGATGATTCCAGACCTGAGGCTGATCGTTGTAAAAACAAGCTCCAATGTTTGATTTTAACTTCCTTAGGGCGGAGAAGTGTCTTAAAACGGCAAACAGCGTGAGATGCATGTTGTGAATATGATGAAAAAAATATGACGAAGAGAATGCTTTCCAAACTTTTAAAAGAAAATTGCGGTAGGACAGAATTCATTTTAAATACCTGCTTGCCTGGAACTCAGAGTTTACAAAAATACCACATCATGTCATAGACACCGGAACAGGTTATATGAGTTAAATGTTGGTCATTTTTATGCAAAGTTTATGGCCAGTAAAGAAAATACAGCAATGTTTGGCGTGAAATATTAATAGAAGTGCCTCCAAAGCAACATGACAAAAGGATTCGTTCCACAGAAATAAAGGTCACAGCCGTTCACAAAAAAATTCTGTGATCACACGCAACGAAACTGGCACAATCAGTGTAATGTGTTCTGATCGACGGAGCCGGACAGCCCAAGGGAGTTCTGGAACACGTATCGTCCTTTCCTTCATAGCAAACAACACAGGCTGATGACATTATTCTTGAAGAAAACAATCAGGTCATAACTGATAAGTGTGAAATTGCCGAGCTTTTAAATCAACATTTTATTAAGATCACGGAGAGTGTGAGGGCGGTGAGCGAGGAGGAGTACGGTAATAATTTTGTAAACCATCCAAGTATTAGATACAATGAAATATATGAAGTTCATACATTTTGAACTGCGGTATTAGATACATATGGTGCACGATCCTCGCAGTAGATAGCGCTATTTAAGCAATAGCGAAAATCAGACCTGAAAAAAATCAGGCCTGTACGGGATTCGAACCACTGACCTCTGCGATACTAGTGCAGCGCTCTACCAATTGAGCTAACAAGCCAACTGGGAGCAGGCCGTTAAGTTGATTCATAATAAACCCGTGAAAGTGATAAATCAGATACAATGAAATATATGAAGTTCATATATTTTGAACTGCGGTATTAGATACATATGGTGCACGATCCTGGCAGTAGATAGCGTTATTTAAGCAATAACGAAAATCAGACCTGAAAAAAATCAGGCCTGTACGGGATTCGAACCACTGACCTCTGTGATACTAATGCAGCGCTACTAGTGCTGCGATTATTTAACTAGAAGACAGCAGAGAGTAAGAATTGGAGTTACGTACTCCAGGTGGCAGAGCATAGGCCGAGGTGTGTTGAAGTCCTAAATGTAATAACTTTCCTAAATGTAATAAAGTCCTAAGTGTAATAACATTTGGTCCTAAATGTAATAAAGTCCTAAATGTAATAACATTTGGTCCTAAATGTAATAAGCCTCTAATGCAATCGTTCGACTGCGCTAATGCATTGGTGTTATAGCGGACATCCCACATTGAGGTGTTAAAGTGACAGCTGTCGCACCGAAAAATCCTCTGACCAGTATTCATGTCACACTGCGGACTCGCTGATATCAACCAGTATCTTTTTACTTACTGGTCGCAAGTCGAGTAGCATTGGCTGGAGACCGTTACTGACAGCTTCTAATGACAGCTGGTAAAACAATGAGTACGCTGACCAATGCCTCCATATATCACTGGCTCAGACTCTTAAGTACAATAGGTTTTGGAAAAATGTGATAACGGTATACTTGTGTGATCAGTGATGGAGGTACAAGTTATAAACCAAATTAAGAACTTGGAAAAGGAAGTCTGCAAATTTGTAGGTCGGACAATTTGAGGGCTTGGATATGAATTTTTTTGTCTCTACTTTTTAGACCAGACCTTGTTAGCATGCACATTTTGTTTCCTAATTCGGATCTTGACCGGCTCTCCAGAAAGTTATTGTTTTCAAATTGTCGAATATTTTCGTCGTTATGTGAAATTATATACTCAGTGACTTACATTTAACAGGTGTAAATGAAAAGAAGCTGCTGACCAGCACATTCAAAAGGTTATCTATGTCAAAGGTTGTTAATGATGTACTGATCTCCAAAAACTCACGCATAAATTTGTGCTTTTGCTTTCTCTGAGATGTGAGTAAAACTAATCGTGTGAGCCGCTTTTTAATGGTCTACTAATTGATTTAAAGAAAAAGAAAAGGAAACATGGTTTGCTCGACGCACTGATCTCCTTAACGATCAAGCATTAGATAAAAGAGCATAACCTGACTCTGAAACGGACTTTTCTTGAACTTAATCGGCACTATGAGAGTGACGTGCTCGTAAAGAGCAGAAATTTTCCGTTTCAAATTAGCTGGCAGTAACACAAAAGATTTGCCCATTAACGTTGTACAGTATTGACTGGTTAAACTGACTTTGAAAAGACTCTTTAGTTCGTATGATGGGTGATGATAAAAATAATAATAGGTGCGAAAAACATTTCACGAGCCTGTGAAATATTTCCGAAAGTTTTCTTAGAGATGCGCATCGAAGGTAGTACGCTAATACTTGCATTGATTTAACATAAGACTGAATATTTTAGTCGTTATGGTTTTAGCGTTAGAAGCGTTATTGCGGGATAGGTCTGTGGGCCATAAAGATCGTGAAAACTCCGGAGGGAAGAGGAAACCCTCTGCTTTAGCAGACGACGTCTATAAAGCCCTGCTCAACCTTGTTGAATACGTGTAGCCTCCGTGCGATACTGGATAGTCGGCGTAAGGATATCATTCAAAGAACTGAGACCATGGTGATAAGGCACTATATTACGAGGAAGTCGAATGTTAAAATCATCAGAGGTGAACAAAGTAGAAGTTGAAGAATTTGAAAGGACGAGAAAATCTAGTGTGCGGATGATGGCTTTCTCTCTGTGGGACAATAAAGCCGAAAAGGCATAGCCAACGATGGTGATGAGCTAGTAGATGTTTAGTTTGTTTTATGCGTAGACATCGACTTATTTGGGGCGAGAAGGGATGTCGAATGTCACATTGCAATTCTTCTTCTTTGTAGTTGCAGTCGCAAGTGTGGGGTCTGGTGATGACTAAGATTAGACGCAGCTGGGGCGGTAGGTGCCGAGCATTCTGACTGTTCAGCATAACTGCACAACAATTGAAACCAGCGGACAAACGTTGGGCATGTGCGAGTGGATCAATCTGGTCGCCGCGCACAAATTCCCCGGCAAATTTTTTAACGGAAACATCAAGAATCAACCGCTGTTGCCAAATAAATACAAGAAAATTTATAGAGCTCTGGAAAAGGAATTAAAAGAAGGGAAAAGAAAAACTGGAGACTTTTCTAACAAAAAACTTATTCAAATACCTTATCCTACTGTTAAAGCTTAACTATCATCCGCCTCTGCACTTCTAAAGCACAGTGACTTACTCGCTTGTGTGGTTGATCGTAACTTTTGGACAATGTCTGCGACGAAGTCGCAGAAAGCAGTAGAAGGGCTAGACAGTCAAAACAAAGAAAAATTTTAAACGACCCTCTTGGGTTTATTGTGCTACAAAACACAGCTGGCTCTCTTTCTCGATTCTCAAAATAAAAAAAGGCATTCTTGATTCTTATTAGAGCGAAGTCTTTTTGCTTTAAGGATAAAATCTAGCTTAACTCGAGGTCATTTACCGTCGTTTCTTTCAATTTTGGCTAATTTTCTCATGCTGAAGTTATCATACACAATCAACAGAATACATAATTTCAACTGATACTGTTTATCTGAAGAAGAATACCTTTCCTACCCTCGAAAAAATCCGTTCAAAACATCAGGAAATTCATTTAACGGACGTTCCTTATTTACCCCGATGGTGACCCAGTGTCGAACACGTTTGGTTTTTACTTTTCAAATAAATTTTTGCTTTGTAAACGGCTCATTTTTAAACCCGTGCTAAGATTGAAAGGTTTTAAAGTAATTTTTTTCTTTGAATCTCTGTCTGTTTGTTGTCAAGGTCATATTTCAGAGTATTCGGCGACGCGAATTGTGTAGTACCGCTAGGATGAATTGTCCTAATTCAAAAGGGAAATTTCCCTTCTTAAGGCACATCACGCAACATTTACACTTTCTCAAAAACAATAATGGGACTCGGTCGGAGCGCAACCTCAGTCACCTTCCTAACACTGAGAACAAGTTTCAGGATGATTTCCGTGATGTACTGGCGCATTTCCGATGTATAAATCATTACGCTAATCAGTCTCATTGTGCGCCGCCAAGAAACTTGAATTTCAAGGTAGATATATAACAAGACTAACCACCACCTAGATGCATCTTTCTTGACAGAACAAGAAAGATCGCTACATGTTGTCGTTTTCTGATCGAGGTCCCTTGTTAGTACTTTTTTAAACACTGTCACAACAGAAAAGAGGAAGCAAATACCTTCACCAAATACCAAGACGATGGCTCATCGCGGAAAACAAGAACATTTTCCAACCTTTTCGCACAGCCTAAGAAATATCTCTCAAAGTCTAACTTAAAGTACAGTGAAGGGGTTGCATTTAAGACCATTTAATTAATGAGTTTTAAGACTAAGGAAAGTACATATACTGCGGGACTTTTCAAAAGCCTTCAGCTGCCAATATTCCTGCGTCATCACTTTCGATTTCTCCCAACACAATGTCCACCACAGCTTGTGGTATATTTAAGAAAACGCTAACGAGAAATTAAAATAAAGTGTCCTATGTATTGAGAAGAAAATACAAAGAATACGCCTTTATCTGCTGTCGATTAACGGGTTGTATCCCTGAACATAGGAAATGTTGAATTTTATGTAAACTCTGTTTGGAAACAGTTTCCGCTTCAGTTCTTTCACACGTCCTAGATTGTTCCTAGTCTGAATGGGTAAACAGCACTAGTGGTAATATTAAATTAACTACATCGTTCGTTTACAACTGCTACAATTCTTCCGCAAATTCAGATTTGTCTTCTCATAAATTTCTTTAGGATCCCAAGGTTAAGAGTTTTCAGTTTTCTTGTCTTTTAAATCTGCATTAGTAAATGGTCAGACATAACAAATAATTTCGTCTCGTCCGTCTCGTCTCCATGTCTAAATGTAAATGTGGGGGTTTTCAAGGAAACGTGATTAGCTGTTTTTAATTGCCGTGATTCGTGATTGTAAAATGTTAAAGGCGTGAACTGTGAATTATATGCCAGTCAAGATCCGTGAAACAAAGATACTATTTTCCGTTATCCGTTATTACTAAAGAAAAAATGCGTTTTTTCCGTGAAAAATTACTTGCCGAAGCCTGTTCGGTTAAGATGGCCGGATTGGTCAGCGTTCTATTGTTCTAGGATCTGTCAATTTGATGCCAAAAGCATACACATCAGTACATATGAAGGTTTGTAGCCAATGCTTCTCGGTTTACATCTCAAGCAAAAAAAAAAAAGGACCCTGCTTAAAATGAGCGAGATAGCCCACAATATGTCATGAGTTTTGGTTAGAGGATTCTCTAGTGCAACAGTTGTCACTTTAACATCTCAATGTGGATGCACAAGCTCAGTTAAACTAATGCATTGGAGGCTCATTAAATTTAGGACCAAATGTTATTACACTTAGGACTTTATTACATTTAGGACCAAGTGTAATTACATTTAGGACTTTATTACATTTAGGAAAGTTATTACATTTAGGACTTCAACAAGGTGTTCCTCAGGGGAGTGCCCTTGGACTAAAGCTCTTTAATGTCTTTATTAACGATCTGTTTCATCATGTTACGCAAGCCAAGCTGAATGTATATGCTGAGGACCACCAAGTGTACTACTCAAACACTGATCCAGTTATAGTGGGAAAATGTATTTGTAGTGAAGTAGCTAAGGCAAGTCAATGGTACAAAAATAACGCTATGAAAGTTAACGTAACTAAACACCAAGCGCTTATTTTGGGAAAAACTGATCACAATTTCTCTTTCCCAACTAAAAATTCTCTAGACATTTTTGGTATGAATATTGATAACAGGCTCTCTTTCGACAAACATGTATCCACTCTATGTGAAAAGATCAACATTCAATTTAAAGTTATGCAAAGATTCCGAAAACTCATCGCCAGAGACACTCTGTTAAAGCTGTATAAGGCCTTCATCCTGCCGCATTTTATTACTGCTCCTCTGTGTTGCACTTTTGCGGCACCCGCAATTCTGGTAAAGAGGCCTAAAACAAGCGGATTTTAAGGTTTCTTTTACAAGATTATGAATCCTGGTGTAATACGTTACTGAATAAGATCAACTTAAAATCTTTAATAAAAGATTTTAATAAAAGAGTTTTAAGGAAATTTTCAACAGTATTGCGTAACGGTCTGAAATCTCACGATCGCATCTCGAAGAATCTCTGGATCTAAAGACTGAAAAGCCAGTCTCCATGTTTCCGATCATATTCACTTTTTAAAAATTCATTCTCAGTATTACAATATTCAACTAAAAGCGTAATCAGAAAATGTTAACTGGCTACGTTTTGAGAGGTCTTGTTTTGGTTGACACATGCAAGCCTTTAAAGACAAAACTGACGGTGTTTGTTTAATATAATTACCAGCCTTCGCGTTACCGCGGACATCCAAACAAACTAAACTGTATTACTCAGCTGATGAAAGGCTAAAAAAGGATGTGAGTCTTTTTCAATATTTCAATTGGTTCCCGAGAGAATCTCCATTAAAGTTAGACAAAAGTAAATGTTTCGACGAACTGATTCTGGCCATTTTCATCAAAATCTGACAAAACTACAGATATATGTATCTTGTCAAGAGACCTTCTCTTGACTTTGTACATGCGTGTGGCTCTCAACAGTTTCCCCAATTTTTCCAAAGTGAGGTATATAGAATCAGTGAACAGTTTCAAAAGATTGGTGTTGAGGTATACGCGAAAAAGTTAGGGGAGATGCTTTCGACCCCTCTCTTTTTTTGTCTGCCAAAGGACTTGAACATTATGGGAGGTGATCCGTCTTAAACCTCTCCACGAAACCGTCGAAAATGAGGTTCCGAACAAAATTTTATTTTTAGAGAGTGAAAATTTTATGACATTGTAAATGGACAGTGAACAAATGGGCAAATTGAGTAGAAATCAATTATGTGACAAGACCTCTTGATAGACCTCTTGTTGAAAGATCATGAATTAATTAAATCAATATATTGAAAAAAGTTCTTTTTCTTAGTATACAGATCTGAGCGAGTTTGACAATGATTACCTGAATGATGGTCGAATGATCATGAGCTTATGATGCTGCACATTTGGAGCCAATATTATACTGTACTTAGTGATTGAGTTCTCAAATCTATTGCTTTGCTAAGGTAACCTAAGAAATGTTGATATGATGAAAGAGGTTTAAAATTATTTCCCTTCTAGTTATAAAATGGTGAAACACCTTTGATAGAAGTGTGATAATTCTATTAGAAAGACCAAGAACGGATCGGGATGACAGAAATCGACAGACATAACAGTAGAGTGCACATGGAGCTGACGCGCAAGATTAAATGATATTAATTAAGGATTATATGTAGTAAAAGAGAAACTTTTCTGACCAAGTTAATTAGACGAATTAAACCGATCCACGTAATGATTAATGCGCCCGAAACCTATTTAATTTCCCCACAACATGGAAGGAAACTAATGCACAAATCAAATTAACAATAAGATTGACTAAGCCGCAGTACTCTTAATGTAACTGCATGCTGAGGAAGTGAAAATATTACACAAGGTTTTTTGACCCATATTTCCTCACGCACTGTTTTTTTTTTTAAATCCACACCGTTAATTTTCTAGAAACCGTAGCCTTGGGTGCCTTGGGTGAGCAATTTTGACAAGAATTTAATTTTGAAAACTGGCTAAAGAGAACCTCTATCTATTTCAGATGGAAGATGTTTAGTCGAAACTGCGCTAAAAAATGGTGCATTTTGACAATGCGCATTCTGTTCAGTGATAGTTAGTAAAGAGAATACAGCAGTGTCTAGCGTGCAATAGTAATAAAAGAGCCTCTAAAGTAACTTGGAAATACGATTCGTTCCACAGAAATAAAAGTCACAGCCGTTCACGAAAGCTCCCTGATCACACGCAACGAAACAGGCATATTCAGCAGTCCCGCCATAGAGAGCCGAAATGGGGTTCAAGTCAGAGGTCAAACCTCAGAAAACTTAACCTTTCAAAGGAGAACGATTTTAACGCCAACCGCAAAAAAGCAGCCAATCAGTGATTAAGGCCAGATATATTATATTTGAAACTCTGAGCATCATATTTTTCAACGCCACCCCTCAAAATGTAGCATCATGCCTAAAGCCACTAATAGGTAAATATAACAAGGGTGTTCAAAGCGGCTTACAGTTACTTCTTACAAAAAACTGTCATTTTATTCGACCAAATTCTTAGTCTACACGTATTTATCTGTTATTGAATACGTGAGGCAGTAGCCAGGCTTTTAATAAGGTGACCTAGTCTAAAAAGTGTGAGAAAAGTAGTACTGAGAAACGTCATTTAAAACGTATTTTCTGAAAAGAACCCCAAAAACGTGTTTTTCAGTAAAAGTAATAGAAACGCTTTTGATATTATTACGCTCAAGAATGTTAGTATTCATGCCAGAAGTGTGTTGATCATTATTCCCAAAAATATGCCAGTAAAATTTATCTAAGCCTATCGGTGACCGTCAAACGGTTTCAAGTAAGGTATTTCAGATCTCACTATTTTTACTGCTCGTCACAAAGAGTTCTGGATCTCGAGGACACTTTGGATCTTAGGACTGGAAAGTTAGCCTCCAAATATTTCCAATACACTCAGTCTAAAGTCATTCTCGGTGTTGCAGTTTTCGCCCGCACGCATACTCTGAAAAAGTTAAATGTATTATTTCATCGAAAATTATTGGGAGACACACCATCTTTTCGATCCTTATAATTGGAATGTTTTCTTCGCCAAGCAGGTGAGAGAATCACCCACACTGGGTGCTAATCATGCCCTCACCCATTGGAGGGTGACGAGTGTCTCTGGGATACTATCTTATTTTTTGAAACTATGGGATACAATATTATTTTTTACATTATGGGATACTATCTTATTTTTTAAATTGTGGAATACAGTACTGTCTTATTTTTAAAATTAGCTCAGCCCTTAGCTGGTCTCCAAAGCCAAAACAGTCGTGAGGGACAAATTCCAAGAGTCAGCAAGACTTTCTTTGCAGGATTGCTGATCTAAGAAAACAAGAGACTCTATCTAATAATTTGGTAAGGATGGGTGTCAATCCGCCACAATTTAAAAACCAGGCGTCAGCGTATTATCAAGGACAATGGAGTTGCGGCGTTTGGATCTCCACTAATGAAATCGCTTCCGTCCAAATGTGCTGCTGAAGAAATGACTTTCGCTAAATATCTGATAAAATGGCATACTCTGATCCTTAAAACCCACTCTAACATTTTAGTGCATGTCACTGTCAGGTTATATTCATGCGGCACCCAAACTAAATTCTTTCTGAGATAAGTATCAAGATAGGAAAGGAACTCACTTGACTGAAATAACTAGAGATTATTCGCATACAGCTGATCTGAACTGACCTTTTTTTTTTCCTTGTAACAGTACACGTGTTTCCATCGGGTTCTTTGTCGAGTTAAAGTAATGTTTTCCAGTTGCGGATCCAATGGTTTTATGACCGATTTGAATTTGATTTCTAATCAAGGACACTTTTTATTCAACTACGACACAAACAATGTTCACATTTCCCAAATTAAACTCTCAACAAAGAAAGATTTTGACGCCAAACATCAAAAGCGCAGCTCACCGGTAACTTTCAAATGATTTGAAGGCTTTTCAGATCTTATCATTTTGACTGCCCGTTATAAAGACTCTCACATGTAGGGGAATCTTTGGATTCAAAGACCAGTAGCGAGAAGTCAGCCTCCAGGCTTCTGATTGTATGCACTTTTAAAAAGCCATTCTCAGCCGGTAATATTCGCCTAAACGCATAATCAGAAAATGTTGAATGGCTTATCGTCACTGGGAACTGTCGGGGTAACATACTATCCTTTCCCTCTTTAGAAAGTTTCCTTCGTCTAGCCTATGAAAGAATCGCCCACACTAGGTGTATATCATCTCCTAAGTAAATCAATTGACACATGTCTTTGGAAAAATGAGAAAAACAGCCTTTACCACTCTTCAAAACTGAAACAGTCAAGACGGACTTATTCTGAGAATCAACTAGAGTTTTTTCGCTGGATTGTTAAATCGTCCCAAGCGTGCTTCTTTAAAAGAAACCATGACAAACTACATATCAATGCAAAGCTAGCGCTTATGACGTGACTTATTCTTAGAATCTTGAAAAACTACATATCAATGTAAAGCTAGCGCTTATAACGTATACATTGTGAAAATAACAAAAGTTTTGATAGGTTTTGTTTTGGCAAGCACGTGCAAGCCTTTAAGGACAAAACTGACTGTGTTTGGTTTACTGAATTACCAGCCCTCGCGTTACCTCGGACATCCAAACGGACTGAACTGTATCACTCAGCAGATGAAAGGCTAAAAAAGAATGTGAGCCTTTTCCGATATTCTTATTGGTTCCCGAGGGAGTCGATCTTTAGTGAAGTTGGACAGAAAAAATTAACTCGATTTCGTAGAAGCCCTACACGCTTTTGTGCGCAGCTACCTTTCCTTTTAAAACACTTCTGCCGTCGAAAGTCATCGCCAAAAAGTATTTCTTGATAACTGAAACGGCCACCAGAAATAACTCGAGGTTCGTTGTGCGATCTAGGTGCGAATCTCCACAAATTTATAAACCTCTCTGCGCAAGAGGAAAAATAAGCAATGATAAAAAGAAAATGAATTAAATGAGTAAATAATAAAATAAGATAGATGGCAGACATTTTTGAGCCCTGGAGATTTTACCCTGGACCTTCGACTCCTCACGAAAATCTACACTCTTTAAGAAATACACAGTTTTCACACGTCGTTTTTAAAAGCGCGTGTCGATGCGGTCATGCCGGCCACCAATGAAAAGCAACATTGAACTCTCTGGCGAGTCTCGTGACAAAGATGCTATTTAAATCAGCCCCGTAGGCTGAGGGGGTTCGGGGGATTCGGACGACCCCCCACCCCCACTGCCTGGAAAGGTCCACTTAGTGGCCTACTCACAAATAATTTGACCGGCTTAAAACATATCTCGCACGTACAAAAATTATTACTGAAACCTTAGTTGTGAAAACGTGACACTATTCCTGCAAATGTGACGACTGTGGGAAGGAAAGAATAGACGATAATTTTATAATAAGAAGCCTTTGAATCACCAAAGAAACGTGGCAATTCCTTTACTTGATCACATTATCATTTGAATCGAAGAGCAGTCTTAGCCTTCGGCAAAAGTTGCCATATCACTGCTTAGCCTCGTTCCAAGTGTTCTCTGTTCAAGAAATGTCAACCTCAATGCAGCTGTTAACACTTACACTGATGATCTCCCGTCCCCTGAGTTGCTCGAAATGGAACTTACGCGATGGAGAAGTCGATACTTAGCAATGGAACCCCAATTATGGCCAGCTTCACCTGCTGTGGCAATCAAAGACTGTGATGCTGCCCTCTTTCCAAATATTAGCATTCTTCTCCAAATTGTCTACACCATTCCAGTCACATCGTGCGAATGCGAACAAAGCGCAAGCACGTTGCGACGACTCAATAACTACATGCGTGCATCGATGGGAAACGATCGCCTGTCCCATCTTGCGCTTTTGCACATTTACTACACTACCCCTGTGGACTTGGACACTGTAGTAGACTGTTATGCTCGGCTACACCCCCGTCGCCGTCAACTGGAAAATTTTTCGCAACAACGTTAAGTTTAACATTAAAGGTCCTTTTTAAGCGAAAAAGAACCCACCAAGGAAAAAACTAGCCTAAGGGCCTGTAAATTCACAGAAAAGGTCATCTCGCGACCTTACCGGGGAAAACAATTGGTTGAAAGGAAGTCCAAAACTGCTCTACGAAAATCAAGAGTAAGGTCCGACTTCTTCGCTTTATCAAAATCTTCTGTCCTCGATTTCTCCCTTAGACTTGCAACAGAGTTACTTCTCTTTTTAATCGCCTCATGGAAACTCTTATTTCTCAATGTCTTGGGAAATTGACAAATTCAGTTCTTCTGTGTGGTGTAATACAAGTGTCAACGGAATAAGCAAATAGAGATCCCAGACAAAAGTTCGAGAAAAACCATCAACACTCTGCTGGAGACTTTCGAACTATTACACGTCTCACTATTCGTACCAACTACCCTAAAATAATAATCGTGACCATATTTTTTCTATGCTTACTTTTATCTTTTATAAATTAAAATTTCAGTGAATGTCACTAGACTTGAATAACTAGAGATCACTCCAACACAACTGAACCAATTTACCTTTTTTCCCCTTTAAAAATCGGACTGTCAAGTAAAGTACCTTTTGAAATTCATAAGGTCGTCGATTTGAGGTTCCATTTAACTTAAACCTGAAGCAATTATTTGGTATTCGTTCCAATCTAAATATTGTCAATAAAATCAAGAAAGCCGTCGTAGCTTCTTGCTGCATTGCAAGTGTTTCCAACAAGCTTCAGGTTATGGAGTTCAACTGATGTTCCGCTTAAGCTTCGCGCTCTTTGTTATGTACTCTCTGAGATCCCTACATCACGGTCGACATATACCGAACAGACGGTGTGGTGATCATTTCTAGTGATAGCCATATCCAGTGTATGGCTAAAATAAGTGATCGCGTGTGGCACTTCTACGTTCAATCTATAAAACTTGGCTCTACAAACTGCAAAACTCCGTAAAGATCAATTTTTTTTGATATGCTTTTTACCCATAAAAAAAGAAATACGATATCTCTTTTTATCGATTAGTTAAATTTCATTTCCTTTCTCATCTGAGACCAAAAACATTGGTCGAGTAGGTTTGAGCGAAGGTTATTTCATTGAATATGAATTGGGAATTGCTATACAACTAGACAAAATAAAACTCTTTGGTAGAAGTATTATTTAGACGGATAATTCAAGATTTTTGGAAATTTAGACTTTTACTATTTTTGTGTCACTGTGATGGATATGAACCTACCGGATCGTGATAACCCCCCCCCCCTCCCTCAGCCTCACCCTCATTCATCATCGACGACTGTTTTAAATAGCTACAGAAATGAGTCAGTCGAAAGTGTATTAGAGATCATAGTCCACTTCAAAAGCCACTCCCTCCTCCATGAAATATTTCATTGCCGCCACTTTGGCAAGAATGGTTAAGATGTGCGCTCTTTGTCGTATCGCTGTAGAGATATTTTGGGAAGATAGATCAGCGATGTATCGGAAGAAAATTACTCTTACGCTGTAAATCATCCAAGTTGATCGTATATTACCGTTAACGTTCTTAAGTAATTTTTTGCCCTTTGGGTTATTTTTCTCCGTAATGATTTTATGATCGATTTTAACTTAACTCCCCATCAAGGAGACCCTCTATTTAACTGTAGTAGAAGCGAGTAATTTGCTTGCGTGTATCTTGGAATCCATTCTCCGCGCGGTCAAAAAAACCCTTTCGAGCCTCCTTAAAGACAAAACTGACCGTGTTTGTTTAATTGAATTACCAGCTTTCGCGTTACCTCGGGCATCCAAACAAACTAAACTGTATCACTCAGCTGATGAAAGGCTGAAAAATAATGTTAGCCTTTTCCGATATTTCAATTGGTTCCCGAGAGAATCTGTATTGAAGTTGGACAAAACTACCGATATATGTATCCTGTCAAGAGAGGTTCACTTTACTTTGTACATGCGTGTGGCTCCCAACAGTTTCCACAATTTTTCCAAAGTGACGTACATGGAGTCAGTGAGCAGTTTCAAAAGATTGGTGTTGAGGTAGACACGAAAAAGTTAAGGGAGATGCTTTTGACCCCTCTCTTTTTTTATCTGCCAAAGGACTTCAACATAATGGGGGTGGCCTGTCTTATACCTCTCCACGAAACCGTCGGAAATGAGGTTCCGAACAAAATTTTATCTTTAAAAAGTGAAAATTCTATGAAATTGTAAATGAGCAGTCAACAAATGGGAAGATTGAGTAGAAATCAATTATGTGACAAGACCTCTTCACAGACCTCTTGTTGAAAGATCAGGAATGAATTAAATCAATATATTGAAAAAAGTTCTCTTTCTCAGTATACAGATCGGAGCCGGCGAGTTTGACAATGATTACCTAAATGATGGTCGAATGAGCTTATGATGCTGCACATTTGAAGCCAACATTATATTGTACTCACTGATTGAGTTCTCAGATATATTGCTTTTCTAAGGTAACTTAAGAAATGTTGATATGATGAAAGAGGTTTAAAATAATTTCACATCCAGTCATAAAATAGTGAAACAACTTTCATAGAGGTGCGATAAGTCTAGTAGAAAGACCAATGACGGATCGGGATGACAGAAACCGATAGACGTAACAGTAGAGTGCACATTGAGCTGACGCGCAGGATTAAAGGATTTTAATTAACGATTATATGTAGTAAAACATAAACCTCTGTGACCAAGTTATTTGAACGAATTAAACATATCCACGTCGTGATTAATGCGCCCGAAACCTATTTAATCTCCCCACAACATAGAAGGGAACTGATACACAAATAAAATTAAAAATAAGATTGACCAAACCGCAGTACTCTTAATGTAACTGCATGCTGAGGAGGTGAAAATATTGTACAAGGTCAGTTTGACCTATATTTTCTCACGCACTGTCCTTTTTTTAAAATCCACTCCGTTAATTTTCTAAAAACCTTAACCTTGAGAAGAGCAGTTTTGACAAGATTATGATTTCGAAACTGAGCTCTGGTAAGGACTGCTCTTTGGAGCGAAAAACCACTGATATCCTGAGATAAGTTGGACGAGGTAGAGTTTTGACTTTGAGGCCAAATTCTAGTCCTCGTTCGGCGGATGATGGTTTTTGCAAAAAGATGTGCGGATGAGGGGGGGGGGGGAGGGAATGGATGATGAATGAGATGGTCTTTTACTGCTCACTGTGGATTTCTTTTCTCCACCGATTGTATATTTTTTATTTCCAGGTCGTGGATCTCTACACAAGACAGTTATGAGCCCTCGCCTCACTTGTCTGGATGTTACAGTAGTGACTTTAGATTTATGTTGGTTGATACTTACAGCTTCTCGAGATCCAGAAGAGTGCTGAAAACTCCTGGGGGTAAGTCCTTTAATTGATTATGGGATAAGTCCCTGTCAAAAAGAATTCATTACATTAGAAAGTTAGAAATGCGCAGTAAGATAAAGCTTTGAACTTGCCCCACCTCCCACCTCTATTAAGCGCCCTCATTCCAATAAGCGCCCATTTTTTCAGACGAAATCTCAAATTAGGGCAGCATGAGGACAAGTCAGCTTTCGGTTTTCCTAGAAAACGATCTTAGCCAAAAACAAGATAATCTCTGTAGTTAACGCTTTCCAAATTCTTAAAAGAAAACTGCGGTAGGATTGAAACAAATTGAACTAACTGCTTGCCTGGTACTTAATGTTTATATCATCACAAATACCACATCATGCCATGGGCACCTGGACAGGCTATAGGAGTTAAATTTTCGTCATCTTTAAACAAAGTTTATCATCGGACAGAATGAGTGGACATGAATAATTATTCATTAACGAAAAAGCGGCAAATTTGAACGTGAAGTGTCCTAAATTAGAGAAGAATGGGTCAAAATCAGCCCACAAGATCTCGTAAAACTCACTCTTGTAAGTTTTAGAATTGTTTCCTTCCCAATCAGCGCACGGCTTTTTTGAGATTACAAACGTATCTACAATTTTACATCTATAATAAACGATTTCTTTGAAGTAGAAGTACTGTCATCTCGCTCTTGAAAATTCACTAAATTCGAGCATTTTTAGTGTGAAAGTCATTTTTAAGAGCGATTTTCTGAAAAACCTTACTACCCTTGAAAAATCAACGCACGGCAAATGACAGACTGATGAATCTTTCCTCCAAAAGAATCTGTTTTAATTTTGAAAATTGGCCAAAGGCAACTTTTATCCACTTCAGTTTGAAGACGTTTAGTCGAAATTGCGCTCAAAACTGGTGCGTCTTGACAATGGGCATTCTGCCCAATGATAGCCAGTACGACAATACAGCAATGTTTAGCATGAAAAAAAGAGCCTCCACAGTAACTTGGAAATACGATTCGTTCCACAGCAATAACTTGAGTCACAGTGGTTCACGAAGGCTCCCTGATCACATGCAAAGAAACACGGCATATTTAGCAGTCCCGCAATAGAGTGTCAAAATGGTGTTTACGTCAGCGGTTAAACGTCAGAAAACTAAACCCTTCAAAGAAGAACGATTTTAACGTCAACCATAAATAAGCAGCTAATCAGTGATTGGGGCCAGATATATCATATTCGAAACTTTGAGCATTGTACTTTTCAACGTGACCCCTCAAAATGTAGCATTATGCCTTAAGCCACAAACAGGTAATAATAACAGGGTGTTCAAAGCGGCTTACTACAACTTCGCACAAAAAATGATCAGTTTATTAGACCAAATTCTTAGGCTACACGTATTTGTGTCTTACTGAGTATGTGAGGCAGCAGCCAAGCTTTTAATAAGGTAACCTAGTCTAAAAAGTGTGAGAAGAGTAGTATTGAGAAACGTCGTTTGAAACGTATATGCTGAAAAGGACACCAAAAAAGTCTTTTTAAAAGTGATATAAACGCGTTGACACATTTACGATCAAGAATGTTAGTATTTATGCCGGAAGTATGTTGATCATTATTCCCAAATTTATGCCGGTAAAATTTATCTAAGCCTATCGGTGACCTTCAAACGGTCAATGGAGACCCTCGAGTTATTACACCTCTCACTATTCGCTACCAACTAACCTAAAATAATAATCGTGACCATATTTTTTCTATGCTTACTTTTATCTTTTATGAAGTAATTCATACTTTTCTTTGCAATGCACACTCGGTTATTTAGGTTCTTAGGGTCTTTTCGCAGTCCAAAGTCCTAGTCAAGAGATAAGAAAATCTATTTCTTTTTCTACACCTTTTGCTCTCTTTGGCGCAGTGTTACCTTTAGTTCCAGCCCATACACATGTTTTTACTTAATTCATCTTTACTTCCCCATTCCATTCATCTGATCGATACTGGGAGTGGTGTCCTTTAAATATATATTTTTTGTATTTAGAATGACTTTGCCGCCATGTTGTCACCATACGCATCTGATCATGATTTCAGTGTTCTTTGCCTTTTCTCCTACCAAGTCCAGGGTTTCCAAATGTCTGCACGATATTCCTGACAGATCTTCGAACAACCGAACACCCTGCCGATTTGAAATGCGTGCTTTGTTTTCACATAAATCCTCTCGAGACAAAAGAACATAGTTGTTTGTTCCAATTTTCCGTGGTCCCCGACATCCTAGAGTTTATTGGAGATTCTATAATGTTACTTTTTGAGGCCAGGATGATAATGTTCCAAGAGAGAATACTTCGTTCGAAGCTGGATTGATTTTTCCGAAGTTAGGGAGAGACAATCAAATTTGAATAAAGTATATCGCGGAAGCGAAAAAAGGCGGAGATTGTTAAAAAAAAAAATAAGAAAAAAAAAAAAGAAGGTAAAAGGGCGAGCAATGCCATTAGAGAACTGATCGTAAAGTCACACCACGTCGGCTGGCATAGGACCAAGAAACCCAAGATGATAATGGGAGCGAAATGATTCCATCGCCAACAGAGTCGGCTTTTTAACGAAAACCTACCACTTGTGTAGTGCATGTCACTTCTTTGGACCGAAGTATATCGAATGACTTGGGAAAAGCTAAAAGATATCACCCGGTATAAAGTTATAAAAAGTCTCAACTGTTCCTGGGGAGACGTTAGGTTCATACGTATGTCCCTCGCAAAATTTTAATAAGAATCTAACCCATTGAGCGCTAAAGCAGAAAATGATAGCTCATTTCCTTTAATTTACAGTGCAGGTGAATTTCAAAAATCGAAGAGCACATGCAGCGGTTAGAATCAAATCATGCCAGTCAGTGCCTTATTGGACTTGTTATCTTAGCTGGAAATAGCGACGAACTTCACCTGAAAGTTATTTTCAACACCTGTGGCTTGTTCACGATGAACAAGGAGAGTTTGACAGAGGAACAGGGTGAAAAATGGTTCCAGATTCATCAGTGTTCTTTGGGTATTACTAAGGCCCTTATGGAGTTTAAATATGCCAAATGATTGTGGTGATGGAATGAGTGGTTGTCATTTCATCAGGTACAGAAGGATAAATTCTGATTGGAACTCAAAGGCACCTAATGGAGTTGAAAGCATTTAGGATGCCTGTGACTCTTGCCACCATTATGAGAATTTACTCAACTTCTAAACGCGACTCATCTTCAACGAAGAAGCGCACCAAATTCTAAGAGAGAACACTGACCAATGTGTAGCTGAGGTCAACGATGCTATTAGAGAAGTAAAGGTTCCTCCGAAGTCAAAACGCCTGCAGCTAGTACCGAGAGTTGTAACAATTCTTCACGTTCTGAACCACGCAATGACTGAACTCCGGCACACATTGAAAAGTTGACTTCAGACAAGGCATCGGACTTACACTTTGCCTCAAACCTGATGGATTCGCACTAATTGATTATTTACTTGGTACAGTTTCGATTATTTTTGCTGTGGGATGGAACACGGAAAACGTTTAGCTGAATTTCTCCAAAGGTATTCCAGTTCCTTTACAGAAACTAATCACTTAGTTGGTTATAATATCCTAGTTGCTATAGATGGATAACTTTCTGCGGGCCGGCCTCTATTTTTCATAGGGGCAATTTATAAGAAAAGCATATTTTGCATATTTTGGCGATGTTTTTTACATCTAATTTTCTCAACTACAAAAGTTTCAGACGAGTGGAAAGTAAATGGCTTTGAACGAATTTTATCTTATTAGCAATATCCTGAAGAGAGTTATCGCTACTCATGGCGTTCTTCATTTGAAAGAAAATGATCCACTCTCGTAGTGGACTACTCGACCTAACAACATACATATACCTTAAATCGGGCGTATATCATTCAGATATACACCCGATTGCCGTACGACTTCTTTCAAGGAAATCTAAGCAATCCCGAATCCTGACGATACACAGCTTTAGTCTGCTATGTCATTTGTAACATGTAAGAATTGGTTGATTTACATGAAAATTTCTTAGCACCGATCATTTGCTATTAAACATGTAAGTTATAGCTATGACGTGACGCTGTATTTCTCCATAAAATTTTCATTGGTCGCTCCAAAGAATACGAGAACCGGGCATGTTTCGATATTTCTGCAGACTTATGTGCATTCCAAAGCAGAAAAAGAGAAACTCAGAAACCACGAATATTTGACGAACAATCAATGGGGGATGGGCGAGAACCTCATGCAAGTAATCTCGCCGGTGGGGAGTAATGCGAATATAAATCGCAACTTGGCAACGGTATTACCACATGTAAAAACCCAGTTAAAATAATGGCTTTGAAAGACTGGCACGAAAACTATCACAAAGTCAAGATTTTAAACAACTCAGTATCCACATGCTACAGCAAATGGAACAGGGATTTCATCATAATCATTTTCCATTTTTCTTTTGAATCTTTACGAAAATTATTTCTGTTTTGAGCCTTCAGATTTCTCGTTTTTGATAATTAAAGATTTGCTTAGGGTTTACAGACTTTACCTCAAAAGGTTTTTGGTGCCGCGCGCAACGAGGCATACAGATTTCAAAGAATTTATGCTGCCACTGAGGAATCAACAGGCACAGTCCTCTCACATGCTCTCAGCCATGGAAAATTAATGATTGGTAAATAATTAACCAATTGCATCGTCCAGGAGCTATCTTGGTTGCCATGATTCCTTTTACCATTTGTAACTTTTAATATTGTTTCATTTGCAGTGGCAGATCCAGACCTTGAGCAAAGAGGCGTGGGGAGGGGGGGGGGGGAGGAGGTTGGTTTTTTTTGTGTGTGTATGTTGTAGGTCAATTTGTTCTTTAGGTCAATTTGTTTCAAACTGGATTAATGTGATCTCAACCTAGGTCAGTTGCTTATGTCTGTCTGTCTGTTTTGTTTTGGCTGTGTTGAGATGTCTGGAACCTGAAATTATACTAAAACAATTATTTGCCTCAGGTTCCAGACATCTCAACACAGCCGAAAAAGAAGAAGGACAGAGAGACATCAGCAACTGACCTGGGTTGAGATCAAATTAACCTAGTTTGAAACAAATTTACCTAAAGAAGAAATTGACCTACAACATGTACACCTGCCAGCTTTTCTTCCTTCTGCGATTTTTATCTTTGCCCAAAATAACGTGGAGGATAGGGGGCCCAGGCGCCCAGGCCTCTCCCCTAGATCCGCCATTCTCAAGAACAATTCTCAAGAAGTGTTTGATAACTTAGGCTTTTGGTCAAAGTGCCAGGATATAGCAATCAATATTAAATGACAAAATTCTTGTTCTAATTAACAAAAATCATCGACAAGAGTGCAGTGTTAACTTATTTACTCCCCGAGTGTTGACATGCGACTTCTCCATACAATTTCAAACTGTTCACCAAAGCTCACAAGTAATGAAGATGCGACAAACGAGAATTCCCAGCAGGAATACTGATATGCCCTCAAAAAATAATGAACGGAAAGTGTGGTAAGGCGGTGATGTAACAGTGCACCTCATCAGTAGGTTGCTAATGGTTGACTAGTTAGCTATAAAGGGTTCTGTTCTCATCAGATATCGACATGAAAGAAAGTACAGTATCACAATGATTTCCTCAGAAAAGCATTCTAAAGGTGTATGTGCTATTCCATTCAAAATGTAGATGTATGAACCCTGTCGAGAGAGGTTCTCTTGACTCTGTACATGCGCATGGTTGCCAACAGTTTTTTTCCTAGGTGATGTACAGTGAAACCTCTCTAAAGCGGATCCTCATTAAACCGGAATCCTCTCTATACCGAACCTTTTTTTCTGCCCCAAAATCCCTGTCATACATTTTCTCTACTTTTAACTTCATTAAACCGGAACCACTCACTTCCGAAAACCGGACGCTTTTTTCAGTCCGTAATCACATACTGACAAAGAAATTGATCTCGTCAAACCAGACGTGAAAGTTTTAAGCTTGCCGCCAAGATAAAATCACGCGTTTTTAAACGTGATCAAAATTAAAATCCTAATAATACAGCTGTGAAATCCCAATCAGAAGTGAGGAACGCCCGTCGGCTAATTACTCATTGTTCTATCGGTACTGAAGCAAAAATCTAAAGTCGTCCGTCAGTCGTGCCGCTGTTATGGGGTCAGGTTAAGAGACTGTCATGTTGCGGGTGAAATCACTCAACAATCTCAACAAACGAAGTAGCAAACATCACTATGTCTCAGAGACCAGCGAAACGGAAAAGAATGGAGTTATCGTTAGAGAAAAGAATGAAGTTGATCAAATGCGCGGAGTCAGTACCTAACCCAACACTGAAGGCTCTAAGCAGTAAATTTGGGATCGGTAAATCAACTGTAATGTTGAATTTTTTTGGATATTGAATAAAATGACGTTGAAAAGCTTCCTTGTGATCTATGTTGCTAGTTCCTTTACTGATTTGCTTTATTAGTGTTCGTGTACCATGTACTGGAACTTACAGTCAGGCAGCACATTATGCTGCATAAAATTGACTTATGGGTAAAACCTCAGTACATCGGACACCCCTCTAAACCGGATATTTCCTCCGGTCCTAAGGGCTTCCGGTTTTGAGGGGTTCCACTGTACTTATTGACTGAATTCACAGATAAATTGCATTGCTAAGTTAACATAAAGAAATGTTGATATGATTGATGTTGGCGGTTGAAATTGAATTCACTTCTAGTCTTAAAATAGTGAAACAACTTTCAGAAAAGTCTAAGTCTTCATGTAAAAAGACCATGGACGGGGATCGAGATGACAAAAACTGATAGACATAACAGTAGAGTGCACCTGAAGCTGACGGGTATGATTAAAATAATAATGTCAATTGACGACTAAATTCAATTAAACATAAACTGTTCTGACGAGTTTTCTAACCAAGTAACCCAGACGAATAACCGAGTCAATGATTAATGCGCGCGAAACCAATTCCATTTCCCACAACATAGGAGGCAATTAATATACTAATTAAATTGAAAAAGATTGAAATAACCAGACCGCGGTACTCGTAATGTAACAACATGCCGAGGAATTCGAAGTGAGGAAACTTCACAATATTTCTATTCATAGTTTTGCACGCTCTGTTTGTTTGTTTTTTTTTTTTTTATCAAGCCGTCTATTTGCTTTGAAGAGTTCCTTGGGTGAGCAATTTGACAAGATTTTCATGTCGACACTAAGCTCTGAAAAGGAATGCTACTGGTGTCTAAACATTGAGGCTGAAATCCTAAGATAAGATGACAAAAAGTCTTGATTCACTTTTACTTCGTTTGGTCGTTTGACGCTGGGGTGGTGGTGTATGTGAGGAGGGGTGGGGATGGGGCATGGGGGGAGGGGATGTAGAACTAGGGCATGTGTACATGGAGGTGGGGGACTCCAGGTAGGTGAGGTTACCTACATAGATGGAGTACCGCGCCTGTCCATATAATTTATTAATTTACCTTGGTCACATTTACAGAGCAGGGCGGTTGCCCGGTCCGCCAGGCAGGGCTACCCTGTAAGGCGAGGTGAAAATTTGCCATATAAATTTCTCAAGGTGGAGTAGCCCGCCTAGCCCGGGTCGCGTTCATACAGAGCTAAAATGTTAAAACCCAACTTTTACTTTTCAAATAAAAATAGGAACAATAATAATAATAATAATAATAGTTATTATTTTTATAATAAAAAACGAATATTTAAACAGGATAAATCCATCAGTATAAAATGATAATGTTATCAAAGGAGTCCTGTAAATACCGAAAAAGTCAACAACAAAAAAAAGGAATTAAATGTAAAATGTACTAATGGAAAGTACACCGGCAGAAAGCAGCACTATCAAAACTACAAATAAATATGTTCGTTAACTTTTTGTCTAAATAAGACACTGGAGTTCAGTTGCCGGATCTCTAATGGTAAAATATTGTAAATAACAGCACCTAAAAAAAACCTTGTCGACCAAACTCCAGTTAAGTTTCATTTTCGGAATTTGAACTGCGAAAAAACTGTTCCCCATGATGTTAAAATTGTGGTTTGTCCTTGTAAAATAGTTTTTAAAATACATACATACATTACCAAGTAAGCAATCAAAAACATACAGACAAACTTCCTGTTACAAATCACTGTCAGTTGATGGAATACGAACGTTCATATTTTCCAGTCCTGAAGTTCTGCTGTTCAGGCTTCGACGTTCGATGTTACAATTTGTCGCTTGTGCGTATTTGAGTAGCTATGAGTGGCTAAATTACAGTAAGTAAAAGCGGGCATGATCATGGCCCTCTAAATACCTTAAGCTGCAGCACAGGTGATGGAAAAACGAATTTTCCGCAGTAAATTTACTCTTCCAGCCACTTTCTTGCAAGTTTTGCTGAAGTGCGTTTCAAAATTTACTGAAGGATCTAAATGAACATCAAAATATCTGTAACTTGTTGTGCTATTTATATGTAGCTCATTAATCATCGGGTTTAGCTGTCTCGCCGGTAGACGATTTAAACTTTTCGCAGTTCCGAGAGTCATAGACTCCGTCGTTCCCTTGTTGAGACTAACAAACAGTTCATTCTTGTGGTACCACGTTGACAGACTGTTGATGTAATAATTAAGATTCCTTTCGATATCGTCAAAGTGACTTGAAGAGGTAAAGATAACTGTATCATCGGCGTACGTAATAATTCTAGATGACTGAAGAGGCTTATTTGCATCGTTAAAATGGATAATGAACAACATTGGACCAAGGATGGCCCTTGTGTAGCCCCGGTAAAAACGGGGTTGGGTTCTGAAAGAACGCCATTGAATTGAACGGTTTGCCTTCCAAAAAATAACTAGTCCGTAAACGATTTGAGTACAGTGTCACAAATGCCATACAAGGGAAGTTTGCAGAGAACACCAGAGTGGTTAATGGTGTCAGATGCTTTGAACAGGCCTAGGTCTATAAAAACTGCTCCTGATCATGACATCTTGCCATTGTCAGCTTCTTTTCTTACTAGGTCTGTAAAGTTTGTAATAGGCAGCTTAGTAGAGCGTTTGCAAAGGAAGCCAAACGGATAATCTGAAAGATGGTTATTACTTTCAAGATGGAACATCAGATGTTTGTATACCACTTTCTCCAAGATCTTCGACGGGATGGGAAGAATCGATATTGGTCGATAATTATCAATCTCTCTTGACGAGCCAGATTTAAAGAGTGGTAAAACTTTGGCGTCTTTCCACTTCGTAGGAACAATTCCAGACTCAAGAGATAAGTTGATAATGAAAGTTAGCGGTTAAGTTTATAATGAAAGTTAGCGGTTTTGCTATCACAAGGGCAGCATCTTTCAGCAAACCAGGAGGAGAGTTATCTAGGCCTGTGGATTTTCTCCTGTTCAGACTTTTTAGCTCTCTGTAAATTTCTCATTTATTAACTGCTGCGAACACAAGCTTTGTCTTCGCTGTTTGAAGGTGATTCTGTTGCGCAGGATGACCCCGAATAAAGTCGCGAAGTAAGACGGAACTTTTCTCTATAAAGCCGGCCACATTTGTGAAAACAACTGCAGAAAGTGTAAGCAATGAGTTTCTCACCTGTCGTTTTCACTCCATTCACAATTACTGCTGATCCTGTCTCTGATTGTGATTTCGTGGGGTACAGTTTTTTAATCGCAGACCAGAACTTTTCTGGTGAATCCGCATTGCTGTTGAAAAGGTCGCGATGGTATCTATTCTTGAAGGTCTTGATTAAACCAAACATTCTGTTGCGTTGTGGCTTATAAGAGAACCAGTTGACCTCACGATTTGTTCTGGGAGCTTTCCTGAGAAATTATTATTTTCCCTCAAAGTCATTTCTCTTTTAGGAAGGAGGTTAGCCATGAACGCAACCTTCCTTCAACTCTTTCTTGCTGTGAGAGGCGCATGTTTGTCGATGCATTCTTTAAGAATATTCTTAAAAAGGGACCAAGTATTATTGCCGCAAAACGATGAGAAAACATTCAGAAAGTCTGGATCTTAAATCATCACAGAATAGCTGAGGGTTATGGTTTGAATAATTTCGGCATGTAATAACCCTGGGTTTAAATTTAGCATTATAGACTTTGGGTGCACAACCGATCAATTCGTGATCGCTTAAACCAGCCAGGATTGTTTTCGTAAAGTAGATGTTATAGGGCTCATTGCTTACAGAGAACATCAATTAACGTCTGAGATTCTTGCGCAATCCTCGTGGGAGTTGTAATAAGCCGCCTCAAACCAAAAGATGCCAGAATTGATTTCAGTTCTTTGTGATCCAAATCCACCAGATAAATGCAATTGATGTCACCTGTTAGTAAGCATTCTTTGTTCTCCAAAGACAAAGATGATAGCATTGATTCAAATTTGCAATTAATATGCGTGTTCAGTGTTCAAGATCCGTGTTCTGTAAAAGGGCACAGAGGATGAGATATAAGCCCATACACCTCCACCTTGACCCGATGCCCTAGATTTACCAAGAAACGTGAAACGATCAATCTGTGCCTGAGCCTCATCATCAGTGGAAAAGTGCGTTTCGCTAACAGAAAAAATGCCAATGTTTTTGAAAGCATCCAATATATGACATATTCTCGGTTTCTTTCCCAGAAAGCCTCTAATACTTTTATCTAGTATTTTTTGGCCTTTTTTGACAGCAATTCCCTAAGTTCGGGAATGGCATAGTGTTCAGAATGCTCAAAGTCTTTCGTGGCTTGTGATTGTTCTTGTTCGCTTTCTTGGTCTGTTCCGTTGCGGCGAGCACAAAAATAACAGAATATCTCATCAGCAGAGCCTAAACATTTAAGGTTGAAATGTTTAAGGCATAATGGGTGTGATATTGGGCTTTGATTATTTCTTATAGACTTAATGCAAGAGCCACATCCTGTAACGTGACCAGGACAGGTCTCAAAATCACCGCACAGCAACAGCAGTATTTGACAGAGTGATTCCCTCCTTATACGAGTTCGAATTTAATTTCTTTGGCGAAAAGCCCAAAGGGAAGAATAAATGAGAGTTTCTCGTGTGTCACTTATTTCTTGTCCTTGATATAGCAAACTGAGGCTATGGAATGCCTGCCTCCTGATCTAGAAAGTTGCAAAGGAGGCGAGAGCAACGTAGTACAACAGAAAGCGGAGCGGCGCCATTTTTGCTTATGAACTCGTCATATTTTTGCTTTGAACACTAAACACCGAATCCTATGTTTTTCCGAACGGAAGACGTCGGACCGTCAGGAACGGTTAACGCATCAAGCTATTTCCAAAAATCTTATGGTGAAATAAATTAGGTTTGATAAGACGGAGTATAACAGAAACAAGAGGGATAGCAAAGCAAGCCCAAAACGGGAAGAAATCGACATAAAGCCACACTGGACACACAAGGAAGGTAGGTACACCAAACTTAAATTGGCAAGATCAAAAAATGAAAATATACAGACATAAAGAGATAGAGCCCAGAAGGGATGGGCACGTACGGGAAGCTCAGACCCATGCGGGGTGCCTACCCTATGTAAGACAAATAGAACTGGGCCAAGTAGGCTGCCCTGAGGACTACCAATCTAACTGAGGCCCATTGCGAGGCAATATCATCCAAAATGACCCTTAATTTGAAATCTTTGACTTATGTAATCTGAAAACCAGGCAAGCGTGCTGCCTTCCACACCATGTTGTTTGAGCTTTTGAAGCAAAGCTGAGTGATCGACGGAATCGAAAGCTTTGTCAAAGTCCAGGTTGATAACATCTGTTTGAATATTTTTGTCCAGGTTATGACCAACGTTGTTAAGAACAGATAACAGCTGTGTGACGCTGGAGCGATTTCGCAGAAAGCCGTGCTGGAGAGAACTGATGAATTGTTTAGTATGATCGTAGAGTTAAACACAGACACAGCGTTCCAGGACTTTCCCTAGCCTGAGTACATAGCAAGGAAATAGGTCTATGATTTTCAGCCGGTTCCATAGAGTCCTTTTTTATGTACCGGTGTGACGTTAGCGTTTTTCCATTCAGACGGTATGCGAGTAGTTCGGAAGGAGAGATTAAAAAGTGCACAAAGACTAGGTGCGATTTGATTGCTGTATTCTTTTAAAAGGCGTACAGGAATGTTGTCAGAGCCGTACGACTTAGAGGTGTCCAAAGTGGCTAAAAAATTCGCAATATATCGTTGTTTACAACGGGACTCGGAAGAGTAAAGACATATGAAAAATAAGAATTGAAAAGATCCACCTTTTTAGCTGGGGTTGTAGCCTCTATGTCGTTGTAGGTTATCGCCGAATATGATTTTGCACGGTGGTGCAGGACGGCTTTATGATAACTCAAAAATAATTTTGGGTTCTCTGAAGATGCGCCTTCAATTTTCTCCAAATATAGGCGATGTTTTCTTCTAACCAGGTACTTAACTGTTGACTGAAGGAGTGCAGTTTCATTTGTTATTGTCTAACTTATATAGGCGATAATTTTTCAGAGCACCATGTTTCTTACAAATGTGATGGCGAACTTCACTGTCTAGCCAAGGAGGCGGGTTAGTATCTTTTACTGACTTAGTGGGTATACATTGATCTACAGGCGACAAAAACAAATCCTTCCATCGAGCCCAGCTCTCGTCAATGTCTTCAGAGAGTGCAGTTTCTAAAGGGGAGTAAGTAAGCTTTATTTATTTAGTGTTAAATGTTTACATTTCGGAATATTTAGCGTTGTAAATCGACCATACTTCGTTTTCCACACTATACCTTAAGACGGGTTTCAATTGTCAATGCTTCCTCGCGTAACCTAACACTGCGTAAAAGGAGGCGTAATGCTTTCATGAATAAATATATACGTGTACGATAGTTTCTCGAGAAGTGCGCCTGGGACGTCTATGGTGAATCCGCATTGCTGTTGAAAAGGTCGCGATGGTATCTATTCTTGAAGGTCTTGATTAAACCAAACATTCTGTTGCGTTGTGGCTTATAAGAGAACCAGTTGACCTCACGATTTGTTCTGGGAGCTTTCCTGAGAAATTATTATTTTCCCTCAAAGTCATTTCTCTTTTAGGAAGGAGGTTAGCCATGAACGCAACCTTCCTTCAACTCTTTCTTGCTGTGAGAGGCGCATGTTTGTCGATGCATTCTTTAAGAATATTCTTAAAAAGGGACCAAGTATTATTGCCGCAAAACGATGAGAAAACATTCAGAAAGTCTGGATCTTAAATCATCACAGAATAGCTGAGGGTTATGGTTTGAATAATTTCGGCATGTAATAACCCTGGGTTTAAATTTAGCATTATAGACTTTGGGTGCACAACCGATCAATTCGTGATCGCTTAAACCAGCCAGGATTGTTTTCGTAAAGTAGATGTTATAGGGCTCATTGCTTACAGAGAACATCAATTAACGTCTGAGATTCTTGCGCAATCCTCGTGGGAGTTGTAATAAGCCGCCTCAAACCAAAAGATGCCAGAATTGATTTCAG
The DNA here is from genome assembly GCF_964205215.1 of Stylophora pistillata. Taxonomy (NCBI): domain Eukaryota; kingdom Metazoa; phylum Cnidaria; class Anthozoa; order Scleractinia; family Pocilloporidae; genus Stylophora; species Stylophora pistillata. The sequence goes on along the minus strand of NC_142519.1, from coordinate 38,893,746 downwards.
TTCTTTGTGATCCAAATCCACCAGATAAATGCAATTGATGTCACCTGTTAGTAAGCATTCTTTGTTCTCCAAAGACAAAGATGATAGCATTGATTCAAATTTGCAATTAATATGCGTGTTCAGTGTTCAAGATCCGTGTTCTGTAAAAGGGCACAGAGGATGAGATATAAGCCCATACACCTCCACCTTGACCCGATGCCCTAGATTTACCAAGAAACGTGAAACGATCAATCTGTGCCTGAGCCTCATCATCAGTGGAAAAGTGCGTTTCGCTAACAGAAAAAATGCCAATGTTTTTGAAAGCATCCAATATATGACATATTCTCGGTTTCTTTCCCAGAAAGCCTCTAATACTTTTATCTAGTATTTTTTGGCCTTTTTTGACAGCAATTCCCTAAGTTCGGGAATGGCATAGTGTTCAGAATGCTCAAAGTCTTTCGTGGCTTGTGATTGTTCTTGTTCGCTTTCTTGGTCTGTTCCGTTGCGGCGAGCACAAAAATAACAGAATATCTCATCAGCAGAGCCTAAACATTTAAGGTTGAAATGTTTAAGGCATAATGGGTGTGATATTGGGCTTTGATTATTTCTTATAGACTTAATGCAAGAGCCACATCCTGTAACGTGACCAGGACAGGTCTCAAAATCACCGCACAGCAACAGCAGTATTTGACAGAGTGATTCCCTCCTTATACGAGTTCGAATTTAATTTCTTTGGCGAAAAGCCCAAAGGGAAGAATAAATGAGAGTTTCTCGTGTGTCACTTATTTCTTGTCCTTGATATAGCAAACTGAGGCTATGGAATGCCTGCCTCCTGATCTAGAAAGTTGCAAAGGAGGCGAGAGCAACGTAGTACAACAGAAAGCGGAGCGGCGCCATTTTTGCTTATGAACTCGTCATATTTTTGCTTTGAACACTAAACACCGAATCCTATGTTTTTCCGAACGGAAGACGTCGGACCGTCAGGAACGGTTAACGCATCAAGCTATTTCCAAAAATCTTATGGTGAAATAAATTAGGTTTGATAAGACGGAGTATAACAGAAACAAGAGGGATAGCAAAGCAAGCCCAAAACGGGAAGAAATCGACATAAAGCCACACTGGACACACAAGGAAGGTAGGTACACCAAACTTAAATTGGCAAGATCAAAAAATGAAAATATACAGACATAAAGAGATAGAGCCCAGAAGGGATGGGCACGTACGGGAAGCTCAGACCCATGCGGGGTGCCTACCCTATGTAAGACAAATAGAACTGGGCCAAGTAGGCTGCCCTGAGGACTACCAATCTAACTGAGGCCCATTGCGAGGCAATATCATCCAAAATGACCCTTAATTTGAAATCTTTGACTTATGTAATCTGAAAACCAGGCAAGCGTGCTGCCTTCCACACCATGTTGTTTGAGCTTTTGAAGCAAAGCTGAGTGATCGACGGAATCGAAAGCTTTGTCAAAGTCCAGGTTGATAACATCTGTTTGAATATTTTTGTCCAGGTTATGACCAACGTTGTTAAGAACAGATAACAGCTGTGTGACGCTGGAGCGATTTCGCAGAAAGCCGTGCTGGAGAGAACTGATGAATTGTTTAGTATGATCGTAGAGTTAAACACAGACACAGCGTTCCAGGACTTTCCCTAGCCTGAGTACATAGCAAGGAAATAGGTCTATGATTTTCAGCCGGTTCCATAGAGTCCTTTTTTATGTACCGGTGTGACGTTAGCGTTTTTCCATTCAGACGGTATGCGAGTAGTTCGGAAGGAGAGATTAAAAAGTGCACAAAGACTAGGTGCGATTTGATTGCTGTATTCTTTTAAAAGGCGTACAGGAATGTTGTCAGAGCCGTACGACTTAGAGGTGTCCAAAGTGGCTAAAAAATTCGCAATATATCGTTGTTTACAACGGGACTCGGAAGAGTAAAGACATATGAAAAATAAGAATTGAAAAGATCCACCTTTTTAGCTGGGGTTGTAGCCTCTATGTCGTTGTAGGTTATCGCCGAATATGATTTTGCACGGTGGTGCAGGACGGCTTTATGATAACTCAAAAATAATTTTGGGTTCTCTGAAGATGCGCCTTCAATTTTCTCCAAATATAGGCGATGTTTTCTTCTAACCAGGTACTTAACTGTTGACTGAAGGAGTGCAGTTTCATTTGTTATTGTCTAACTTATATAGGCGATAATTTTTCAGAGCACCATGTTTCTTACAAATGTGATGGCGAACTTCACTGTCTAGCCAAGGAGGCGGGTTAGTATCTTTTACTGACTTAGTGGGTATACATTGATCTACAGGCGACAAAAACAAATCCTTCCATCGAGCCCAGCTCTCGTCAATGTCTTCAGAGAGTGCAGTTTCTAAAGGGGAGTAAGTAAGCTTTATTTATTTAGTGTTAAATGTTTACATTTCGGAATATTTAGCGTTGTAAATCGACCATACTTCGTTTTCCACACTATACCTTAAGACGGGTTTCAATTGTCAATGCTTCCTCGCGTAACCTAACACTGCGTAAAAGGAGGCGTAATGCTTTCATGAATAAATATATACGTGTACGATAGTTTCTCGAGAAGTGCGCCTGGGACGTCTATGGTGAATCCGCATTGCTGTTGAAAAGGTCGCGATGGTATCTATTCTTGAAGGTCTTGATTAAACCAAACATTCTGTTGCGTTGTGGCTTATAAGAGAACCAGTTGACCTCACGATTTGTTCTGGGAGCTTTCCTGAGAAATTATTATTTTCCCTCAAAGTCATTTCTCTTTTAGGAAGGAGGTTAGCCATGAACGCAACCTTCCTTCAACTCTTTCTTGCTGTGAGAGGCGCATGTTTGTCGATGCATTCTTTAAGAATATTCTTAAAAAGGGACCAAGTATTATTGCCGCAAAACGATGAGAAAACATTCAGAAAGTCTGGATCTTAAATCATCACAGAATAGCTGAGGGTTATGGTTTGAATAATTTCGGCATGTAATAACCCTGGGTTTAAATTTAGCATTATAGACTTTGGGTGCACAACCGATCAATTCGTGATCGCTTAAACCAGCCAGGATTGTTTTCGTAAAGTAGATGTTATAGGGCTCATTGCTTACAGAGAACATCAATTAACGTCTGAGATTCTTGCGCAATCCTCGTGGGAGTTGTAATAAGCCGCCTCAAACCAAAAGATGCCAGAATTGATTTCAGTTCTTTGTGATCCAAATCCACCAGATAAATGCAATTGATGTCACCTGTTAGTAAGCATTCTTTGTTCTCCAAAGACAAAGATGATAGCATTGATTCAAATTTGCAATTAATATGCGTGTTCAGTGTTCAAGATCCGTGTTCTGTAAAAGGGCACAGAGGATGAGATATAAGCCCATACACCTCCACCTTGACCCGATGCCCTAGATTTACCAAGAAACGTGAAACGATCAATCTGTGCCTGAGCCTCATCATCAGTGGAAAAGTGCGTTTCGCTAACAGAAAAAATGCCAATGTTTTTGAAAGCATCCAATATATGACATATTCTCGGTTTCTTTCCCAGAAAGCCTCTAATACTTTTATCTAGTATTTTTTGGCCTTTTTTGACAGCAATTCCCTAAGTTCGGGAATGGCATAGTGTTCAGAATGCTCAAAGTCTTTCGTGGCTTGTGATTGTTCTTGTTCGCTTTCTTGGTCTGTTCCGTTGCGGCGAGCACAAAAATAACAGAATATCTCATCAGCAGAGCCTAAACATTTAAGGTTGAAATGTTTAAGGCATAATGGGTGTGATATTGGGCTTTGATTATTTCTTATAGACTTAATGCAAGAGCCACATCCTGTAACGTGACCAGGACAGGTCTCAAAATCACCGCACAGCAACAGCAGTATTTGACAGAGTGATTCCCTCCTTATACGAGTTCGAATTTAATTTCTTTGGCGAAAAGCCCAAAGGGAAGAATAAATGAGAGTTTCTCGTGTGTCACTTATTTCTTGTCCTTGATATAGCAAACTGAGGCTATGGAATGCCTGCCTCCTGATCTAGAAAGTTGCAAAGGAGGCGAGAGCAACGTAGTACAACAGAAAGCGGAGCGGCGCCATTTTTGCTTATGAACTCGTCATATTTTTGCTTTGAACACTAAACACCGAATCCTATGTTTTTCCGAACGGAAGACGTCGGACCGTCAGGAACGGTTAACGCATCAAGCTATTTCCAAAAATCTTATGGTGAAATAAATTAGGTTTGATAAGACGGAGTATAACAGAAACAAGAGGGATAGCAAAGCAAGCCCAAAACGGGAAGAAATCGACATAAAGCCACACTGGACACACAAGGAAGGTAGGTACACCAAACTTAAATTGGCAAGATCAAAAAATGAAAATATACAGACATAAAGAGATAGAGCCCAGAAGGGATGGGCACGTACGGGAAGCTCAGACCCATGCGGGGTGCCTACCCTATGTAAGACAAATAGAACTGGGCCAAGTAGGCTGCCCTGAGGACTACCAATCTAACTGAGGCCCATTGCGAGGCAATATCATCCAAAATGACCCTTAATTTGAAATCTTTGACTTATGTAATCTGAAAACCAGGCAAGCGTGCTGCCTTCCACACCATGTTGTTTGAGCTTTTGAAGCAAAGCTGAGTGATCGACGGAATCGAAAGCTTTGTCAAAGTCCAGGTTGATAACATCTGTTTGAATATTTTTGTCCAGGTTATGACCAACGTTGTTAAGAACAGATAACAGCTGTGTGACGCTGGAGCGATTTCGCAGAAAGCCGTGCTGGAGAGAACTGATGAATTGTTTAGTATGATCGTAGAGTTAAACACAGACACAGCGTTCCAGGACTTTCCCTAGCCTGAGTACATAGCAAGGAAATAGGTCTATGATTTTCAGCCGGTTCCATAGAGTCCTTTTTTATGTACCGGTGTGACGTTAGCGTTTTTCCATTCAGACGGTATGCGAGTAGTTCGGAAGGAGAGATTAAAAAGTGCACAAAGACTAGGTGCGATTTGATTGCTGTATTCTTTTAAAAGGCGTACAGGAATGTTGTCAGAGCCGTACGACTTAGAGGTGTCCAAAGTGGCTAAAAAATTCGCAATATATCGTTGTTTACAACGGGACTCGGAAGAGTAAAGACATATGAAAAATAAGAATTGAAAAGATCCACCTTTTTAGCTGGGGTTGTAGCCTCTATGTCGTTGTAGGTTATCGCCGAATATGATTTTGCACGGTGGTGCAGGACGGCTTTATGATAACTCAAAAATAATTTTGGGTTCTCTGAAGATGCGCCTTCAATTTTCTCCAAATATAGGCGATGTTTTCTTCTAACCAGGTACTTAACTGTTGACTGAAGGAGTGCAGTTTCATTTGTTATTGTCTAACTTATATAGGCGATAATTTTTCAGAGCACCATGTTTCTTACAAATGTGATGGCGAACTTCACTGTCTAGCCAAGGAGGCGGGTTAGTATCTTTTACTGACTTAGTGGGTATACATTGATCTACAGGCGACAAAAACAAATCCTTCCATCGAGCCCAGCTCTCGTCAATGTCTTCAGAGAGTGCAGTTTCTAAAGGGGAGTAAGTAAGCTTTATTTATTTAGTGTTAAATGTTTACATTTCGGAATATTTAGCGTTGTAAATCGACCATACTTCGTTTTCCACACTATACCTTAAGACGGGTTTCAATTGTCAATGCTTCCTCGCGTAACCTAACACTGCGTAAAAGGAGGCGTAATGCTTTCATGAATAAATATATACGTGTACGATAGTTTCTCGAGAAGTGCGCCTGGGACGTCTATGCTTAAACTCCCTAGCTGCAAGCGTGACAACAACCTCGAGAAACTTCACCCCAGCACCCGGGGCTGTAAGGTTGCATGTAAACGCGGGCTATTCTTCGACCACGGCTAGGCGGGCTAACTCACCTGGGGTCCCTCACCTTTATGTAAACAGGCCCCTATATGGCCTTTTTTAAACACTTTAATTTTCGAGTACACAGGTCTAGAGTAGACAGAGCAAGGAGACCTCATTAGCATTGGATGTTTATCTTACCAGGTTGTCGAGGTGAATAGATTAAAAAAAAGCCTCCTTTTAGCAATAAAATATACACAGATATTTGTCCGAAAACAGTATCTGTTCCAACATGCAAACAGTTTTTCAGAAAGGCGGCGAGGCTTGAGGAAAATTGTGAGCTTCGAATAATAGATATTGTCCCAGGACAAACACACGTGCAATTGTTCGTAAACATTTTTTGCCACGCGCGGGAAAAGATCTTTACGAACAGCATACCGTTTCCTGTGTGGAATGCTTACTTTTCAATGTTCTCTGGTATATTGTTATGAACACACGAATTACTACTTTTGAACACTTTTGATGATTATTAATTCCTTAGTTTTCAGCAGGTTATTTTATTGTTCCAATGTTTGGTCAAATACCTCAAAATGTAATGTTAACAAGTTACAGGCGGTGCAGAACTTCGCATGCCGCATTGTTAGCGGTGCGCGTAAATTTGACAACGTTACACCAATTCGCAAGGAACTAAATTGGCTTTCAGTTCAAAGCCAGCTTTACTACCGGAGCGCTACTATGGCCTTTAGATGCATGACTGGTCAGGCCCCAGAATACCTCTCATCAAAATTCATAAAGCGAGCCGAGGTTAGTCGACGTAGCACCAGAAACTCGCAGCTTTTGCAAATTCCATTCTTTAGAACAGCTAGCGGTCAAAGAACATTTTTCTATAGAACGGTAAACTTATGGAATTCTTTGGATAATTCCTTTAAACTGTGCAACTCCGTTAATGTTTTTAAAAAACGTTTAAGGACCAAATTACTCAAAGAGTTGCAATTTTACATATATATTTGTATACTTTTATTTTTCTTTTAGAACATTCAGATTTTAAAACATTTTTAATTGTAAATAGGATTTTTTAATTGTAATAGGAATATTTTTATAACATTGTCTTTGAAAAGCCTCCTTGGGGAAAGTCAATAAAGTATGTATGTATGTATGTATGTATGTATGTATGTATGTATGTACTATTCAGTGTTAAAGGAAGTTGGCATGTATCACCGCTTCTTAATCGATTTCCGGCTGTAGCCAATCATATTTGTGCGTATTGAGTACAGGTTAAACCCATTGGCTTAGTCTGTAGTCCCCACCTTACGTGCGCCTCACTCCCAGAGTTGTGTGCAGCGCTTAAATGTCAATTGTTTAGCTGATTTTTCTTTTGAATAGCACGACAGACTTCATTAAAAAGGAAGGAATGCTTGTAGTCTTAAGATTTGGAGTAGCCTGAACACATTTGAGTTGGACGGAAGATGTCGATATGATTATAGTGATCAGAGCTAAGTGTATCGAATAGGGTCAGCCATCACCGTTTCCACAAAAACAAATGACTGAGAACGATATCCATCGAGAAAATTGATGAAAAGTTGCTGGTGAAGGAGATTATCATTTCTCATTTCTTCATTTTGTTTTGAACTTCATGGTCTATTTTCTTGTAGATGAGACAAAATACTTCGTCTGGGGACTCCTATTACAATGATTATCACATTTTATTAACGTGGAAGTTAAAGAGGTTTTTTGATTTTTGAAGGCTAAGGTAGTAGCATGAGTTAATTTTAATTTAAAGAGTCCGCCATAATTACACGATATGATATCGTCAGAAAGAGAGTAGAAACCGTTAATAAAAACATGAGACTCGAGTGAATCCATAAACGCCACCACTTTCTGTTTAGGATTGCCGCTAGATCGATTATGGTTGCAAGCTTCGTCGATGGTTTCCGCCACGTCTCTCCTCTTTTACAGACTAGCGCTTCGTTTCTGTTTCGCCGTTATACTCTTAGAACTATTATACTCATGGACCTCGCGTTCTCCACTGAAATTTTCTATTTGACCCAAACGACTGTTTTTCTCTAGACCCTTTGGCGGTCAGAAGCTTTTGCCTCACTGATCAGCAACATGACTGAGTTGATATCCTTGTTGATAAGGTGTAAAAAGCATGGAAAACGTTAGGAGCCGAGAATTCACGCTTTATTTCTGCTTGGATTCCCCTACGTCTAGTTCATTGGGTATGTACCTTTGATTGATTTCTAAGAAACCTGCCTCAATGTCTATCTAAGAACGCACCAAAGTGCGTCAAACTATTTTGACATTCCGAGCACTTCCCCTTTTACTCTTATGCGATGAAGATGGGCAAATATTCAATTCGCTGACGTAAAAATATATTTTCTTCGGCAAGCGGACTATCAAAAAAGCCTCATACAGGTAGGTGATTCAGTTTTGTATTTAAAGGACAGCACGCGCAAAGGTGATTCCTCAGAAAAAAAGTTATCGAGTAATTTTTTTTTAACTTTTCTTAAATGTTCCCTACGAATGTCTGTCTTGAAATATACAACATAAAAAATATTGGCCACCGTACTTGTTTAAGAGATATGATGGGCCAGTCTTACTCCATTTATGTGTCTACTGGCACTGATCACGTGCGCCATTTCATCGGTCTACGTACAATACATTTTGCAGTAGCTACAAGCAAGGGCCTTTATAGTGACACTTAAAAAAAATTTAATAAGTGAAATTCTCAAACGAATGAAACAATTTGATATATGTTATGTAGAAAAATCACAAAATTTTAAACGACATCAACTCAAAACGTTCCTCGAGTCGTCATTCTCAAAGTCATAGTTTGCATCATCGAGTAACGGGCTTCGTGCACGTTTTTAGCCATATCTTTTTCTTCTTTCCATGAATTTTCTTTTTTAATTTCGCAAATTTAAAGGGGACCATTTGTACACTTGAGTTATCCGATGAAAAAGATAGGCCACAGTGCTAGTTTAATTATGAACTTAAGACCATTGCACTTCTTTTGCTGGTTCATTCATTGAAAAACAATACCGTGTTCCCGGAATGCGCGCACCAATTTGCCTTATTACGTGATTTTTATGCGCAGTTCAGGATGCGCAGCGCGATAATGGAGAATCACCTCAAACTAAATATTTGAAAAGTTTATTTCTTTGGATTCAAAATTCTATCAGCTTTACCATTTACTTTTTAAGCGTTTTGTTGAAAGCGATGCGTAAGGGAAAGATTTTCCGGAACAAACCCCTCAAAGTCAGAACCTTGCAGACCTAATTTTCTTGGTTTATCATATAAGGGGCAAAATTACTGAATTGTGATTGGTCAAGACCCAAGGCATTTTTCCTTAACCTTTGTTATTGCCACGGGCAAAATTACTTGAAAATGATTGGCTAAAAATCGCTTAGCAACGTCTGCCAAGGTAAAGAAATTTCTGTTTGTTTTGTAACAATGGCGTCCCGTTTTGCGCGAGATCAGTAAGAAAACATTTTGCCCCTTATATTATAAACGTTTAATCACATGGTTCCTCTTAAAAATATGGATTAATATCACTTGTGTTTTCGGAAGTTGCAGAAATTGCCCTCGTCGCTGCGCGACTTGGGCAATTTCAGCAACGTTCAAAAGTACGCGTGATATTAATCCTTAGTTTTACTCGGCCCCATGCGATTACCTATACATATTCAGAGAGTGCGAACGAAATTGGTGCCGCGAGGAGATTATGGAACCCAATTACTCGCTCAATCCCAATTACTCGTTTGAGAAAATGAACAGATAAAATAAAAAAATAATAAAGGACTGTAAGAAGACCATAATTATACTGTAACCAGGTTATAATGTGAGCTTTCAGTTCTACGAACTTATATTCATACAAGCCATTAATCTCGCTCTCTCCGTTTCTGGACGACACTTGTGGTAGCTTCGAGTCAAGTTGTTGCTGGCTTCTGTGCGGTAATTTTCAGTTGTCCCACTTATTCGCTAATCAAGAAGTTGACACGAAATCCGCAATGATTTGTGGGAAAACCTTACGATGAGTTATTGGTTTTCTCCAATAGGTATTGGCCGTGTCTTGTATCGCGTAAAACTGATCGAGGTTTTTCTTCCCTTTTTATTCCCTCAATACCATTCATATAAAGCTAAGCTAAACGGCTCTAAACCTGCCATGAATACTCAAACACTGCAAAAGAACAATTACTTAGACGAAGTAAGTTTGTTTTTATTCAAATCTAGTTCAGATTTTTAGGTTGAGAGTGCGACTGTTTATTCCCATACAAATCCTTATATTTCGCCCAGTACGCAACCTAAACATATTTGCATATTTAAAGAAGGCTCATTATGCGAGCTTGTACCATCTGAGGCCTACCAGTCTAAAGATTCCTCGAGTCTTAGAACTGGTCGTTGTAAACTTCTGAAATAGGGCTCCAAAAGACTTTCAAACTGCAAGACGGTTAAAATCGAGCTGCTTTAGGACGGTTAGCAGTGAAAATTAATCATTTTTGACCGTTCACAGTTCAATTTTAGGCCGTTTAATAGCTGACGGTTGAACCCCATTGAGACTATCTTGCGACTGTGCATTTCAAAGTGTACTAACCAAGTGGTCTTATTGTCAGGTATGATCTTAATATTACAAGTATTGTGGTTGGCATCATTTTCCCAACACTAACACATAACTGATGAAGGCAATTGAGGCAATGTCATTAGCGCTAAGTAATGGCACACTGCACTTTGCAGAGGGGGAGGGGGGAGGGTTGCAAACAGAACCCCTCACTTATCGCTATCAAAAGTGGTGAGAAAGGAATAAGATTTAGGCTATCAAAATCATAGTCGGTGATGAAATTAAAGGATAAAAATATTTGTATCCAAAATTACCTCGGACGTCTTATATGTGTGGGTAAAATAATGCTCGTGGACTGTGATAAAATCTTAAACTTGTTTTTTTTTTTATACTAAATATTCTCACTTTAGAACGACTTTAAATTCTAAAGTTAAAGTGGGAAAACTCTTAGTCGAATATGAGCCTCTTTGCTTCATTAATTGTACCCCAAAAACTCTCTGTCGGATAACTTCTCACTTTTCTAGCTTTTATTCTCTTGATTTGCTCCGTTTCATCAAATTGCTTTTTAAGTGGCCATATGCTTTTGCTATTTTTCTTTTAAGTCAGGTGAGACACAGTCCGTATTGAAATAATGACATTTAAAAATATGGGGCTCCGTAATCGTCCGCCAAATTGTAGGCCCCATTTTGTGAATTTTCTCGTCTTGCCCATACGTGAAAAATGATGAGTAATAAAGATGTAGAATGAAATGCAAGGGAATCAGTCTTTGTTTCACGAGCTTTCAACAACTTTTGCATTTGACTTGTTTCAGTGATAAAACGTAAAAACCTTTAAAATCTCTATATGTCTCGCATCATTGAGAATAATCGTTAAAGTAAGCTGCAACCTTCATGCAATTTTTTTGCATCATCCATATCCTCCTCTAAGTACGCTTGAATTACATTAGATTCCTCCACTGGACGCTATTTTTCAGAAACGCTTTTCTCAGGTCTACTTTTCCCTTTTAGATTTGTCTTTTTTATCTCTTTGCACTCTACTAACTGACGATTTGTCTTTGTCGGTCTAAGTTGTAAGCAATTCTGAATCTTTAATTTTCACCGCTTTGATTGGTTTCCTCGGCATTCAATGAAAGATAGCAGAAATTACAAAAAAAGCGATAAGCCGAATTTTAGAGGTGTTTACTGGGACGATAAGAGGACAAGCCTATTGTAGTATTTTACTTTATAGTTATCCATTTGTATAAGTGATTTGAGTTGCCAATTAATTCGATTAAGTCTTGTGCTTGTTTGAAATAGTTTATGGAGAATGTAATCTAAATTTTGACTTATGTTATTCATCATCACTGTATCAAAGCTTATATATTATTTTTATTTCTAGAAATACAAAGGAACAGCCTTACTCACAGTTTAATTCCGTAAACATCTTCAAGGCCTGCAAAAGCTTCCTCTGCTATTTCTTCTAATTGATTGGGGGAGAAATCCCTAAACATGAAATCATCAAAACAAAGCGGTGGCTTAGAACTATTTAGTAATACCGGGCGGAATTTTTTTTTCTTTATTTTCCATTACCGACGCCATTTTCCCACATTAAGATCGACGAAGCACGAAAAAATATGCAACAGTATTTCATTGAAGACGTAGGGAAAATACGGACGGATTAAGCTGGGCAGCAAACAACAAACAAAACAAAATTTGACTATTTTTCTTAATTTTTTAGGCCTCCCCTTTCTTTAAAACGGCTCAAAAGAATTTAAAGGATTTACAGATTTAGAATCCTTTAAGTCCCTAGAGTGACAAGGACGGAATTTTTCGTTAGAATGTGAATACAATATCTAGGAGACAAGTGTTGAGAATAAAGAAAATATTCATTAGGGGTTTATTAGTTGATGGAATACCAAATCCTCCAAACTGACGTCATAACAACTGTATCGAAGACAGTAAGGAGAATTATTAATGAGATCTTGGCAGTGAAAGCGTCAAGAAAGGAACTTTTAAATGCATCGAAACTTTTTTTTTGGTCATGAATAACACTTAATCAATGTAGTTAGTGCTGTTTTTCGTCTTTCGTGCACGCTGTACGCGATCGATGCGATACTCGGATAAAGTCGCTTCCTATTTAAGCTAAAATAAACTTTTCGATTTTTTCAAAACTTAGCCGGTGGTCATATGATAAAAAGGTTACTGACTGAATTGGGTCGGGCCGGATGGGAAAATATTTGGCTCTTGCTAATGACGCACGGACTTGGCTGCGCTCGGTCCGTACGTCGAGAACTCGAGTGAAATGTTTTTCCGTCCAGCCCTTCCACTCAGTCGATGAGTACATATATCTTACTAACCAAGCGCGAGGGCCGTACTGGGAGAATATCGGCCCGAAGTCTTGACAGTACGAACCGAGCGCAGCGAGGTCCGTACAAAAAAGACCGAGGGCCGATGTTCTTCCAGTACGGTCCCGAGCAAGCTTGGTTAATAAGAGATTTATTATACGACTGAAGTTCAAAGGGACACAAGTGTGGTATCATTCGGGACCATTCGGGACAATGCCCGGTCCAATACTTAGAGAATATTGGACCGGCAATAGAGCATTTTGACTGGTTGATTTTAGTTATTGGTCCTCTGACTGCCCGAGTCGTGTAATAAATATTATTTTCTTAGCTTAGTTTTGAAAAGCATTATCAATAAGTGTTTTATTTCTCGTGCGGGGCGACTGTAACCAATTGAGCTAATCGCCTTCCGGCTAGCTCAATTGGTTGGAGCGCCGGATTGTGTTGTGCGGGAAGTCGAGGGTTCGAGCCCCAGCCGGACCAATACTCGTGGTCTTAAAATAAGTGAGGAGAATTTGCTACCTTTCTATAATCAAGAAAATATTCTAGTCTTCTCGGATAAGGATAAATAAACCGTAGGCCCCGTCTCCGGCAGGGTTAGGGGTAGGAAACGTTAATCTCCCACGCACGAGTATACTGTATCGTGGATGTCCTCCCCTTGGGTAGGACGCGTGGGAAGGGGCCCTGAAAAGCCCTCATGGGGAGTGGTCAACTAACCTAACCTATGTCATGTACTGTAGGATATTACGCATTCTCACTTTAAACCAAAAGGACCTGATGCTTTTCTATTTTATAACTGAGTAGATAAAAACGTCAACTTTACGAAAGTGGGCATTATATATTTTGGTATTATCTGATTGAGATAGGAAAAGAGCTGCTTCCAAACAATAGTCCGTAACGCTTTTGTATATTCCCAAACATTAAGCAACGAAAGTCAGCAAAACAAATGAACTCGTTAGGAAGGAACCAAAGTTTCTAATGGTATAAGTATAAATGATGGCTGGTTAGATCATCTCGGAACCAAATTAGCAACCCTGGCGACCACAAATGACTGAGAGAACCTTCCACACTGATCATCCAGTCATGAACGGAGTCGAATAAAAAATTCAGGAGGAGTTGATGGTGTAACTTTTTACACCATTAACCAAAGTTCGTATATCTACCGCACAATGGAAATAGTGCATTTTGGGAGTGCTAATTGGGTAGTTAGGAGGTGAATAGCAAGTACTATGCACCTCCACTTTGGTGAATAATTATTATGTATAAAGCTTATGATCATAATTTCATTTTCTTTTCAAGTTTCCATGTAGCATGCGTAGCTGAACTGAGTTTATGAGAAAAAAATCACGTAGCCGGGAGAAGGATGCTGATGACAAAAATGAGTATAGGTTCCTTAAATTAATTAATTCAATCGTTTACCGGCTTCGCAGCCTACTCTGCAAATAATCAGAGTAATCTGGAGATAATCAGGTCATCATCCCGACCAAATCCTTTGTGGTTCCTTCCTTTATGCGGAAATATTTGAATTAGACGCTCTCCGAGCGTAAAACGAGGTAGCCTGTAGAAGAGATCTTAAAAAAGAAGGGGGGGAGGGGGGGAGAGAGTTTGGATTTTTGGAGTAATTGGTACTGGTGGAGATAATGCAGATAATGAGGACTTCAAAGAGTGATCAGTTTGAACGTTTATGTAAATGACGAGGAGTTCATCTTGTAAACAGCAGTACTCTAGATTTATGTCACGAATGTATCAACACTATCTTTATCATCATCACAGAGATGGCTCGCTCTTTTAAAAACTAAATTAATTTTCTGAAAACACACACCTGAGGCCGTTTTGTCTTACGATACCAGCCAAGTTGTCGATAAAACCGACTCAAATTGAAATCGCAAAGGCTTTGAATTTACATCGACTTTCCGATATTTGGGATCTCTCACAAGCGGATTTTATCTTTGTAAAGAGTCTTTAAGTGAGAGTCAGTCCTTGTGCGAGCTTTTACCTGCGATAGTGAGCCCTGAATTTTTCAAGACTTCGAATTAGTATCAACCGTTGTTCTTCATATTTTCCCACGCCGTGCACCACGATTCTTTTTCAGAAACTTAAAAACATGGAAAGCACACCTACTTCATTAAAGGCAAATCATTTCATCGGAGAAACAACCAGGCATGGTTTTTCTTCTCATCATAAGCAAGTTCTTCACGAAACTCATGAGAAATTAAATACGATTAGTTCAACTGTTTGGAGAAGTTGTTAGCGCCAAGCGAATCAAAAAGTTGAACCCTTAAAGTTGTGTCGATATCGAATGCAGTTACACACCACTGTTTGGGAACATTATCATCAAAACCCAACTTTTTTAGTAATGTAAATTACGATCTACTAGTTGAGTTCATCGCGAAGAAAAGTAGTTTTAAGACTGTTTAGGATTAATAATAATAGAATTGATCTGTGTACTTCATTGAGCATACTCTACTTTACATAGGGAGATTAATAGCATACTGTTTCCAAATAGATAGCTATATTATTCGCTTCCGAAACACCGTCCTTTACTTATGTTTCCTCTGCGGTTGTAATGAGCCAGGTTTCAAGCGGGATTCTACTTCTAGACTTCGTTGATATTCTGAAGTGCTCCGGAAAAAGCTTAAAAGGCTTTATTCGATTGGACTACTTATACACTCCCAGGAAATTTATGACGCATGCTCGTTGTATTTGAAAAGCTATAGCCCCCTGACGTACTTCTCAGCGCTCCAAAATGTTCTTAAACTTTTCAGCCTGCAGTGTAATTTGGTGGCGAAATTTCAGACGACGAAGGATTATTTGCCACCTCCCAGCGACGTCCCAAACGTTGGCAAAGAGGACAACGCACATAACTACGGCTAAAAAGTCATCTGACTCAAATATATCGCGATCATTCCGTAAAGAAGAAAATGAACTTCTTCGCTAGTTCTAAGGCTTGGAGACATTCTGCATGTGCGTCAAACTTGCAGGAAAGGGATTATGGCAACTTCGCCCCCTAGAGTAAAACAATTTCCCTCCCTATCGTAAAATAAGCTCGCCTCAAAATCTTTCGACTCGTTTCCCTACCACAGAATGTATGTCAAATTCACGATATTTTGGCGACCAACGTGAGGTTTTCATATGCACATTCCTAGCCGGGTGCGCGTTAAAAGCGCACGACTAATGCATGATTGATGAAAATCCGCTACCTAACTAAGTATTAATCTAACGATTTTGACACAAGTTTGCGCTTTCTTGATCGGCAATTTTTAATCGAGAACTAGCCACATATTGCCTTACTTTCGAACTTCGCACTGACCCAAAAACTTCAACAGCATTACAAAACAAGTTTCATAATTTTTAGGCGAGCTGGTAAAGGAGGGAGCGAACTCGATATATGTTTAGATGATCGGGAAAACGTGCAATTAGGGCGAGTTCACCGGTTACCCTGGAAAGTGCTCTGTTTTAAATTTGGTCGTTAAATTTCTCGGGGTTTATTTATCACACTTGTATAGGCGCTAATCATGGCGGCCACGACAATTTTTCGCTCTCGGAGATTGGCATTTTTGCTTTTATTAGCCATCTATAGTCACCTTTATTCTCATGAACGAGTCGGTGTGGAAGAGCTATCTTCATGTGTTAAGTTCTGGCAGCCCTGGGTCTCGCGTTTACTGTATAACTTTGGTCGAGTCCCTGCTAAACGAAGTCTCTTGTCGAGCTATGGTTTCTACTCGTCACGTCTTCCCTCAATTAAATGGTTAAAACATGGAATGATAACCCTCTGTGTTCCAGGACATGATCCTCCCATTGACTTGACGATTTTCGCGGATATTTCCATTAACCCTGGCCCTGTTATTGTGGATTTTACAAGATCATCCGCCAACTCAGCCTCCATCACCGAAGACATGGGAAATTTGCATAGCCGCCATTCCCCTATCATCCAATACTCGAGAGGTGAGCTATTATCGCTACGCCGGAACTATGTTTTGAAGCTCGATCGATCGTTCTTTGGTGGCCTCCGAGCTTGTGGGATATTTAAGTATAGAGGCAAGCGATCTGGCAAGAGAGTGAAGCTATCCAGGAATATTCCAGTCATTGTTCCGCGGCGCTTCGATAAAGCTTTATTTCATTGTAGGAGTTTACATAATCTTATCCCGGTCAAGCAAGCAAGCAAACTAGCTCCTGTTACTAGCCATCGATTCCCAGCCTCTTTACCGTCGTTCCCTATTTTTAATGCGAGATCGCCTCAGCCGAAAGTGGATGAATTAGAGTGCATTGCTGAAAATAACAACGCTGATGTTACTTGTGTCACAGAGACTTGGCTATCAGAGCAAACTCCTGACACTGTTGTAAATATGCGGGATTATATTCTGTTTCGAAATGACCGGCCATCCCATGCTGGTGGTGTAGCCGCTTATGTCAAATGTAACATCCCATGCTGGTGGTGTAGCCGCTTATGTCAAATGTAACATCCCAGGTAAGCAGTTGATCGATTTTGAGCTTCGTGGCACACCTATGGAAACCTTATGGCTTCAAATAAGACCTCATCGACTCCCTCGCCATATCTCTATAATTTTACTCGGAGTTATATATCATCCACCGAACGCAATGGTTGCAGATAATGAGAAATTATATAATCATCTTCAAAGCGTCGTAGATGCGTACCTTGAGGACCACCCGAAATGTATGGTCATAATCTCAGGAGACTTCAACCCAAACTCGACCAATGTTTAGGACATCTATATTAAGCGCACGTGTGGGCTTTCACAAATAGTATCAGTTTTCACGCGAGACACAGGCGCCCTAGACTGGTGCCTAACCAATAAGCCTAAGCTATTACTAGTTCCCCAACAGCTTCCGAAACTTGGATCCAGCGACCATTTCTGTGTGTATATTCAGTCGCGTTTCTGTAAGACCAACCTGGCTAAAACAACAATAACTCGCCGCGACACACGTGCTAGTCGTATGAGAGAGTTTGGCCAGTGGCTTAGGTCATTTTCCTGGGACAGCCTTTTCTCTTTAAGATCCTGTGCTGATAAATTTCAGTTTTTTCATCAAACTCTTATGAACGCTGCTGACTGTTTCCTCCCGCTTAAAACATTTAACGTCCATCAAACAGATAAACCTTGGATAACCAACGCGATCAAGATTGCGATCAAGAAACGGCAGAAATATTTAGCACAGCATGGGAAAGACTCCTTTCTGTCTAAGCTTTGGCGTGATAATGTTCAGCGGCTTATTCAGCACAGTAAAAAGGCCTTCTATAAAAACAGAGTTAAAAGTCTCAAGAGTGCGCATGTTGAGAAGTGGTGGAAATCGATCAAGAACTTGTCAGGCGTTTCTTGTAGTGAGGGCTTGTGTTAAAGTCAACTTATAGATACAGCGACTGTAGATGCAGTTAATGATCTTGCAGAAGATATTAATGACTTTTTTGTGTCTCTAACGTCAGGGTTCTCCCCCTTAACATCGGCTGATATCGTGCGCATGCGTGTTGATGAGATACCAAGTCATTTGTTTGTGACCGAACGGGAGGCCTATGTCGCGCTCCGCAGAATCAAGACCCAGAAAGCGCCAGGGCCTGACGGGATCCCCAACTCTATTCTTAAGACCTTCGCTTTTGAATTGGCCCCCGCTATTGCCGACATTTGCAACTCGTCATTAAGCGAGGGGTACCTCCCTCCCCTTCTCAAGTCAGCGATTGTTCGCCCCCTGCCTAAGACGTCACCACCTATGAAAATAGAAGAGGACATCCGCCCCATCAGTCTTACTTGTTAAGTGGCCAAGCTATTAGAAGGGTTCACGCTCACCAGGATTCTCCCTTCCATACTAGCGAATCTTGACGTCAAGCAGTTTGCGGTTGCTGGGAAAAGTACGGAACAAGCCCTTGTTTACCTACTCCATTTGATTCTCGAAGCCCTCGATAAAGGGAACTGTGCTGTACGATTGTTTTTCGCGGACTTTCGTGAGAGTTTTGACTTAATAGACCATAAAATCCTCATAGAAAAACTATCTAAGTTCAATCTAGACGCAAGTTTGGTACGTTGGCTTGCATGCTTCTTACAAGGTAGATCTCAGGCTACGCGCATAGGTACGGTCATTTCTAGTTCCCAAGCTTTGTGCGGCAGGATCCCACAGGGTACCCGTTTAGGGCCTATTTTGTTTGCTTGCATGGTTAATGACCTGATGGCTTCCTGGGGCTTGCGTATTCAAGTTTGTTGATGACTTAACCATCATGGAAATTCTTCCAAGAAATTCTCCTTTTGTGCTTAACTTCCTTGTGAATGACATCCAAAATTTTGCTAACACCAATAACATGCGCCTTAATCCTACTAAATGTAAGTGCATGACTGTTGACCTCCTTCAGTATAATAGTTACAAGGTTCCCCCGGTCGTATCAGGGGGCGCTGTGATAGAAGAGGTCTCTTCGTTCAAGCTGTTAGCGTCAACTTGCCCAATGACCTTTCCTGGGGAACGTATGTTGACCACCTGCTGAAGAAGGCTAACAGACGGTTGTTTGCTTTAAGGCAGCTCAGGTGAAATTCTGTCCCAGCGGAAGATATCGTCTACATCTATTGCTGCTTAATACGTTCCATACTTGAGTACGCCTCTACTGCATTTGCCAATTACCGTCCTACTTATCTAAGACCTTAGAGTCAGTGTAGAGGCGTGCTCTCGCCATTATTTGGCCAGGCTATTCGTACTCAGATACCCTAATGCTAGCCGGTACTGAAACCCTTGATGCACGCCGTAGTACTGCCTATGAATCATTTATAAGTCGTATTCATAATGACAACCCCCTTTATACTGCAATGTATGCCGACGTTCGTAAATCTTCAGACGGCTACAATTTAAGAACAAATCGTACTCACTATCACACTATCACTCAAAAAGTCCACCGATCGTTTTAAGAACTTTGTGACAGTCAAGTACTTGCCAATTTAATCATACTCGGTTTTTTATGATAAACATTATTATCATTTTAGTATTATTATCATTGTTATGTAGAGGCTGTTTTTACTTGTATGTAGTTTAATGCATTTTGTCCATTTTTTCCCCTTTTTTCTCCTATAACTCTTGTTAATATAATTTATAAACCTGTAATTCAGCATTTTCTACAACAGGTTTGAATAAACGTTATCATTAGTATTATTATTATTATTATTGTTATTATCAAGCGACTTGACATGGGGGGAGCACTGACACGGACTGTATAGTTAAGAAGGCCAACCGCAGGCTATATGCCATCACAACGCTCAATTTTCCTCGTTTAAATTTCTCCGGGTTTATTCATCAAGCGACTTGACATGTGGGGAGCACACGGATTACATAGTTAAGAAGGTCAACCGCAGGCTGTATGTCATCAGAAAGCTCAAGCGCTGTGGAGTGTCCCAAGCTGACATTGCCGGGGTGTACTACACGTTCATTAGGCCTCTTCTGGAATATGCGACACCTACATTCGCCAGTCTTCCACAGTACCTGTCGCAGGACCTAGAAGAGGTCCAGAAACGCTCACTTGCCATTGTTTTTCTGAACCTTGCATATGTAGATGTGCTAGCTGCGTCTCGGATCTCCACACTTGCGGATAGGCGCGAGAAGCTTGTAAGAAGCTTATACGTACCCTGACAGCGTCAAACACTGTTTTCATTATTGTCAAAAGCCGACTCGCTCAACCAAGTAACAAGTACAATCTCAGGTTTTCTTCTACTAGTTATGTGAAAAGCACAAAAGCTGACCGTTTTGGAAAGTTTTGTAACGAACAAGTTTGCCACGTATTTAAATCAAAATGTATAAAAAGCCATTATTTATTATTGTATTTTGTAAGCTTACTTTCATGTATACAATTTGCTGACTATACCTGCAATTCAGATTTTCTGCAAGGGGTATAAATAAACAAAGAACTTAACTGCTTGCTGTGTTCGACAGACGGTTTCTTTTCAAATTTCCATTTTGTTTCCGATAACACCATTTATTTTAATTGTGCTTGGACGGGAGCTTATCTGGATTCCTAGATATCAATTTTTTTATGGGATCGTTCAGCTACAAATGTGATGGGCATAAGCACTTATCTCCCTTTATAATAAATTCCATTTAAATGATTTTATAGACTTAACTCGCCGAAAATAATAAGCTTATTATGGGCCAGTACCTTGTAGTTTATCATTGGTATGTAATTTGATCATACATAAATGAGTCTTTTCCTTAAAAATTTTTTTTTCTTTAGAGGAACTGTGTGCAGCGGCTAAGAATTTTCCATTTTCTGTGCAATTTGATCTCGCTTTAAACGCAGGGCACTTTTTTGGGCATTAAGGTCTCCTTTCCCCTGCCCCTGACTTGATCGAAGTCCGGAAGTAAAAGAACACTTTTGAACGTGTGGTGTCTAATAAAAGAACACCAGCTAACAATGTATTTCAAAGCAATTGCTATTTGCGGTCTTTTTAGCAAAATAAGACCAGTAATCCGCGCAGGTTGAGAAAATATTCATGACTATCAGAAGAAATCGTGATATAATATGATGTGGCTTACTTGCTTCAACGCAGTCAAGAGGTACTCCACCAATCCAGAGCCTACTTGTTTGTAGTTTAATAGTAGTAAAGTTGCCATATATCAAAGTTCTAACTGCACTCGAGTCAATGCTACACGGGAGCATGCATGTAAATTACTGGGAGCGATTTCTCCCGCAAAAAGTATAATGTCTTGGGTTTTACTTAGCCTTGAAAAAGTCACTTAGAACAGGCTATTACTTATGAGTTCAAGTTAGAGTGAACTAGATAGTCTTCCCGGGTACGCCGGCTTTCTTTGGATTATCATGTCATCATAATGGTGTTATTGCGACCTCTCATATAAAATCGCCTCTTTATTCCTCTATAAATCCCCAAGGATGTTAATGCCTCGAGAGCGTCTGGTTGGACTGACATTAGAAAATGCTGCTCATTATTGGTATCCGTAAATAATTTAAATGACTGATATTTGCCCCTGTATCCGTTAGCTAGTCAGCTCAGATTATCAGTCATAAGGGCCCAACGTTATTCATTCAAATAAAAAGTGACTATTCCTTCAAATAACACGTGACTATGTACTTGGTACTGGATGATTTGCGCACACCTTCTCAAAACGTTTGTCTCAGACGATGATATTATTTCTTTCGATACTTCTCTTTACCCGGACGATCACACCCAGGGACGGGTAAATTCTCATGATGCCCTCACTCTTACCGTATGCGCGAGAAACAATGTTTTTTTTCTTTTTTATGACAGAGAGATGTCATGGATTCTAATTCTACGTCGTTTGACGGTTTTCACCACATACGTTCGGCACCTTCGCTGTCATTCTTTTGAGCAACATGTTATGGGCTGGGGTGGAGTCTATACACCCTAACGTCCTCCGACGTCATCCCGATACTTACCTGTGTAAGTTGTAGACCTTTAACTACTTTTTTTTCTTTAAACAAATATGAAATCTAAGTCTAGGAGTCTTACTTACAGTGTCAGAAAAGAACGCCTGGAGAAGTAAGAGCCGGTAAAAAGTCCTGAAGATAGATTCTTTAATTGGTTGTTGGACAGGTCCCTATAATCAAAAATTGCCACAACAAAATGTAAACTATGATTCGCAGGATAACGTTCTGCATCATGAATAAAAGTGTTTGCCTACATCTTGACATGATTTAAATCAGTGTTAGAGCTACTTTTATACCATGGAATATATCTTCATTCCCTCTCCAAAATTAACTTAGCTATAACCGCACGGAAGCCGTTCTCTAATGTAAAAATTATGTCGAGGTCAAGAAGTTATAGACTCAGAGAACTCATCCTCGCATCCCACGATAATTAATTTAACTCTATCTTAAATTTCGCGCCACGCTGGGAAGTTATTCTTAGGGCTAGCTTCATTGTAATACAGGTTTCTGGCGTAGAAGTGTTTTAAAAATAAGCCATAAAGCTCACCGAATTTAGCAAGAGGCTAGTCGATATCACTTTGTATAAATTAAAAGTTAGAAAATAAGTGTTCGGCAAGGAGATCGAACCAGTGACCTCCCTGTTCGATTAGTTGTGAAGCTACATAAATGGATGTTTAAGATTAATCCTAATTGATTCCTCCAATTCTCAAAGTTTGTCCTCTTTCGACTCACCATTCAACCACTAAGCTTTCTGAGTTTGTTGGCACACACGTACGTTAAAAGATAAGAAATCGCGCCGAACTGTAGCTCAGACGAGCTCATCGTCAGTTGTATTGTTGTTTTCATTTTCGCTCAAAGCATAAGGGCTCTTGTAAAAAGTCATCTGCTATTAATTCTCTACCAAACTTATCATAAAGCGAAAAGTCAAATTGCTGATCAAGAATAGAGGCCAAAGTTGAGTTTGGAAATGAAGTAATCATCAAGATCGAGCGAGTTCACTTGCTATATTTCGGAAGGATGTGTCATGTTTCCCTTGACAGCGCAATTGCCACTTAATCAATAACCTGCGAGGCAATTTACATGAATCAACCATTGCAAGATATTCGGTTCGTCCGTTCAAACCTTATGATGAAACTCAAGCTTCTAGTGTGGAACTCAGAGGTTACCCTCTCAAAGCTTATGTTTTTATCTTCTTGAGCAAAACATGTTAACACCTCATTATTATGAACACAAACCGCAAACCACTAAACATCACAAGTCAAATTTCATCACGGAAACACTAACCAATCAGCTGTTTTTCTCAAAATGGTCGCACCGCTGGAACGCGCACTGGAATTACAGTTAAAAAACTTATCATCGCAAGAGGTGTATTTATGAGGGATAAATTCTCTAAGTTTATATTCTCTTGGTTGAGGCCGAATAGTTTTATTCAATTAGTATTTTCCGAATTTGGTAACATCTGCTAATCTAATTTAAAGTAACAAAAAAAAAATCGTGAGACGGACGATTTTCGTTTAATTGGCTGGAGCGAGGTGAAATTTTAAGTTGAGGGAAGTATGTATTAAACAGGTTATCAAACCAACTCTTCGTGCTCCCCTTTAACCTCCGTTTGGTCTTTCATTGAAACATCATAAGCTGAAGAGCAAAACCCTCTATTTCAAAAACATATTAAACCTCCAACGCACCAAGGCAGTTTACTAACTTCAGTGATTTATTTTCTTTTGAAACGTTTGTAACATCTGCTTATCTCAGAAGAACTAAAAATTTCAAAGCCATGACACAGATGATTTTTGCGTGATTGGTTAAAGCTTCAGCGAAATTTTAAATTGAATTTGATAAAAATAAAGTAAGAGTTATAAACAGACTGTTTAAGCATCCTTCACGAGCTTTCCTTTTAACCCCCACCCCCACCCCCTGCGGTATTTTATGTCAAAATCTAAGGCTATACAGCAAAGCACTCTGTTTGAAGATAGTTTCATTTTGGTTCACTGATTTAAAGTGTCTCGAGTAATGGTTGTGACGCAGTAAACATTTGTGTAATTTGACTTTTTCCTCACAAGGCTGACATGTTTTTCAAAGTTCAAGTTACTGCTCCTAAGACATATTCATGTAATACAATCAGTCTGCTTACAAAGGATGGAATTGTGTTTGATGAGCTTCATTACATAAGCTTTATAAAAGTCGGGTATTTATTGTTGGCCTGTCCTTTAATCTCTCTGATCACACCTCTCTCAGTTATTTTAATGAACTCTTCCACAACTGCGGAAGATAATGTGCAGTGGATTTCTACTGATGTAAAAAATAATCTTAACATGTATAATGTGAGGGATAAAATTTTTAGCTACTATTAACCCTTATTTGCGCTTTGTGAAGCAAGAGGCTGTATGAGATCTTACTAGGCGGTTAGGGTCACTCAAACAAAGATGACCGCTTCGGGATGTTGGCTCTGTCTAATTTCTGGTACATATTTACTGGTTTTTCATTTTTCCATCCGTGCACTGATGTTGAACGACAAACTCTAACTGAACGAAGGCAAGACCGAAATAATCATTATTGGGACACCACAACAACTGGTAGTTGAATAACTGAACGATAAGCTCAAACTGAACAAAGGCGAGACCGAAATAATCATTATTGGGACACCACAACAACTGGTAAGTTGAATAACTGATCGATAGGCTCAAACTGAACAAAGGCGAGACCGAAATAATCATTATTGGGACACCACAACAACTGGTAAGTTGAATAACTGAACGATAGGCTCAAACAGAACAAAGGCGAGACCGAAATAATCATTATTGGGACACCACAACAACTGGTAACTTGAATAACTGAACGATAGGCTCAAACTGAACAAAGGCGAGACCGAAATAATCATTATTGGGACACCACAACAACTGGTAACTTGAATAACTGAACGATAGGCTCAAACTGAACAAAGGCGAGACCGAAATAATCATTATTGGGACACCACAACAATTGGTAACTTGAATAACTGAACGATAGGCTCAAACTGAACAAAGGCGAGACCGAAATAATCATTATTGGGACACCACAACAACTGGTAAGTTGAATAACTGAACGATAAGCTCAAACTGAACAAAGGCGAGACCGAAATAATCATTATTGGGACACCACAACAACTGGTAAGTTGAATAACTGATCGATAGGCTCAAACTGAACAAAGGCGAGACCGAAATAATCATTATTGGGACACCACAACAACTGGTAAGTTGAATAACTGAACGATAGGCTCAAACAGAACAAAGGCGAGACCGAAATAATCATTATTGGGACACCACAACAACTGGTAAGTTGAATAACTGAACGATAAGCTCAAACTGAACAAAGGCGAGACCGAAATAATCATTATTGGGACACCACAACAACTGGTAAGTTGAATAACTGATCGATAGGCTCAAACTGAACAAAGGCGAGACCGAAATAATCATTATTGGGACACCACAACAACTGGTAAGTTGAATAACTGAACGATAGGCTCAAACAGAACAAAGGCGAGACCGAAATAATCATTATTGGGACACCACAACAACTGGTAACTTGAATAACTGAACGATAGGCTCAAACTGAACAAAGGCGAGACCGAAATAATCATTATTGGGACACCACAACAACTGGTAAGTTGAATAACTGAACGATAGGCTCAAACTGAACAAAGGCGAGACCAAAATAATCATTATTGGGACACCACAACAACTGGTAAGTTGAATAACTGAACGATAGGCTCAAACTGAACAAAGGCGAGACCAAAATAATCATTATTGGGACACCACAACAACTGGTAAGTTGAATAACTGAACGATAGGCTCAAACTGAACAAAGGCGAGACCGAAATAATCATTATTGGGACACCACAACAACTGGTAAGTTGAATAACTGAACGATAGGCTCAAACTGAACAAAGGCGAGACCAAAATAATCATTATTGGGACACCACAACAACTGGTAAGTTGAATAACTGAACGATAGGCTCAAACTGAACAAAGGCGAGACCAAAATAATCATTATTGGGACACCACAACAACTGGTAAGTTGAATAACTGAACGATAGGCTCAAACTGAACAAAGGCGAGACCAAAATAATCATTATTGGGACACCACAACAACTGGTAAGTTGAATAACTGAACGATAGGCTCAAACTGAACAAAGGCGAGACCGAAATAATCATTATTGGGACACCACAACAACTGGCAAGTTGGATGACTGAACGATAGGCTCAAACTGAACAAAGGCGAGACCAAAATAATCATTATTGGGACACCACAACAACTGGTAAGTTGAATAACTGAGCGATAGGCTCAAACTGAACAAAGGCGAGACCGAAATAATCATTATTGGGACACCACAACAACTGGTAAGTTGAATAACTGAACGATAGGCTCAAACAGAACAAAGGCGAGACCGAAATAATCATTATTGGGACACCACAACAACTGGTAACTTGAATAACTGAACGATAGGCTCAAACTGAACAAAGGCGAGACCGAAATAATCATTATTGGGACACCACAACAATTGGTAACTTGAATAACTGAACGATAGGGTCAAACAGAACAAAGGCGAGACCGAAATAATCATTATTGGGACACCACAACAACTGGTAAGTTGAATAACTGAACGATAAGCTCAAACTGAACAAAGGCGAGACCGAAATAATCATTATTGGGACACCACAACAACTGGTAAGTTGAATAACTGATCGATAGGCTCAAACTGAACAAAGGCGAGACCGAAATAATCATTATTGGGACACCACAACAACTGGTAAGTTGAATAACTGAACGATAGGCTCAAACAGAACAAAGGCGAGACCGAAATAATCATTATTGGGACACCACAACAACTGGTAACTTGAATAACTGAACGATAGGCTCAAACTGAACAAAGGCGAGACCGAAATAATCATTATTGGGACACCACAACAACTGGTAACTTGAATAACTGAACGATAGGCTCAAACTGAACAAAGGCGAGACCAAAATAATCATTATTGGGACACCACAACAACTGGTAAGTTGAATAACTGAACGATAGGCTCAAACTGAACAAAGGCGAGACCAAAATAATCATTATTGGGACACCACAACAACTGGTAAGTTGAATAACTGAACGATAGGCTCAAACTGAACAAAGGCGAGACCGAAATAATCATTATTGGGACACCACAACAACTGGTAAGTTGAATAACTGAACGATAGGCTCAAACTGAACAAAGGCGAGACCAAAATAATCATTATTGGGACACCACAACAACTGGTAAGTTGAATAACTGAACGATAGGCTCAAACTGAACAAAGGCGAGACCAAAATAATCATTATTGGGACACCACAACAACTGGCAAGTTGGATGACTGAACGATAGGCTCAAACTGAACAAAGGCGAGACCGAAATAATCATTATTGGGACACCACAACAACTGGTAAGTTGAATAACTGAGCGATAGGCTCAAACTGAACAAAGGCGAGACCGAAATAATCATTATTGGGACACCACAACAACTGGTAAGTTGAATAACTGAGCGATAGGCTCAAACTGAACAAAGGCGAGACCGAAATAATCATTATTGGGACACCACAACAACTGGTAAGTTGAATAACTGAACGATAGGCTCAAACTGAACAAAGGCGAGACCGAAATAATCATTATTGGGACACCACAACAACTGGTAAGTTGAATAACTGAACGATAAGCTCAAACTGAACAAAGGCGAGACCAAAATAATCATTATTGGGACACCACAACAACTGGTAAGTCGAATGACTGAACGATAAGCTCAAACTGAACAAAGGCGAGACCGAAATAATCATTATTGGGACACCACAACAACTGGGAACAGTGGATAACTGTCGGTACTCATGTTGGTGTCTCGAATATCAAACCTGTGCCAGCGCTTGAAATTAAACTTGATTCCAGACTCTCTATGCCAACACACATCGCAAATATAAGCAGCTTTTCAGTGACGTCTACAACATTATATTCACCACATTCAAAAAATATCTCTCACAACAGTCAACTAAGGCCCTCATTGGCTCGTTCACTACAATCCGTGAATATGCTGAATAGGCTACTGCAGCAGTCTTTTTTATTTATCACCAGTTTGTGTAATAACTGAATTGCAGCGGATAAAGAATGCTTGGTCTAAACTGATCTTCAGAGAACAAAAATTGTGGCACATAGCCTCACTATTTTTTAATTACATTGGCTACCGAAAAGAAACAGAATCGAGTTTAAAACAGCTCCAAATACTTTAACGATTCTTTAAATGAACATTTTTCGGCTCCCCTTCTACCGAAAGATGAAACTCAGAAGTCCCTCTTAGTAATACCTGTCTTCAGTCTAAAGCTGCCCTAGGTGAACAATTTCTACTGTTCTGTCCCAAAATCCCACTAATATAGAGAGTGCAAATACCATCGAAATCTCACCTTTTTCAGACGGGTGTTTTTATCAAAGCCTTTTATCGTAGAACAAATTTTTCTTTTAATTATATTGCAGTCTTTGGGTTGACTTCGTATTCATATTCCCTTCTCTTCGCAGTTGTGGTTTATTGTACTAGTATTTGAACTCTAAATTGTTACGCAGATTTAAAAATTTCATGTAATTTGCGCGTCATCAATTTATCATGATTATCATTATTAATATTATTGTTATTATTATTAGGCCTTATCCTTCTTATAATCCTCACAAACTGTCCCAGTCTCCTCTGGGTCAAGGGGTGCCTTGCACATGTATGAATGCCATCCACCAGAGGAGGAGCAGAACTCCTAAACACAATCGTACAAGGTCAAAACGATCATTCACATTTTTTCTTCAAATAATGTGAAATTCGCTGGATTGAATGAATTCTGTTGCTTATATTTGTGTTGATCCCGGCACTTGCTACCGAGCGTCCGGAGTGTCCAGGCTCCAAACTTACATGCCATTTAATCCAGTGCAACGGTACCACAGCTTTACTAAACAAAGCAGCTAATTATAAAGAGGGTTTTGTGTTGTTTACAATCAGGCCGTACTTTCGCAGAACAGGGGTAGGAGTTTTAAAGGGCCAAAGTAAATAAATTTTGACTCCTAACACATGAACATCGCTCAAAGAAGAAATTTTTTTTGATATTTGTCTGTTCAAAAAGCCAAACCAAGATAAAAGAGAGGGAAAAGCTCGAAAGAAACCCTTTCTTTCAAATCTGCTGATGAAGGAACTAGAGTTACGCAATAGATGGAACAGTGGCTGACACTGATAAGATATGGCTTCTTGCTTGCTTCGTTTCAAAATTATCAAATCACAACAGATGATTCGGTCAGTTTTTCTATTGTAAAACATCAACAGAAAGCTCCAGCGCAGACATGTTCTTTCGATTTGAGTCGTTTGAACGCGGCAATCAGAAAAACTTTTACAAGCAGAGTAATTGAAAGAAATCATAGCTCGCCTCAGCGCACTGATTGGTTCACATATTTTTGTAAGATTTCAGGCGTTCGAAGCGGCGACGGCAGATGAGTTACCCAGGTTCTTTTAAAAAACGTTATGTTAAAGAATAATGTCGAGTTAGTCCGTCGTAATTGATATGAATCATAATTCGGTTAAAAAGAAACTCTGCTATGACATCTTCATAATGCAAAACAAAGTAGAAAATTTACAAAATCTTGATACGACATGAATTATGGGCTGCTATTTTTAACGTCATCGAAAGTATCTTCACCTCCACCACTGAAATTTAACCTGGATTTACTAATTTTCAATGAACCTGAGGCCAAATTGTATTGTTTAATCTGTGTTTTCTGAGGTTGATAAAATATGCACATGCAAGTAGCAGTAACAATTTGAAAACCGTGAGGCGTGGATTTCGATGAATTGGCTGGAATTATCAAATTGACATGTACAGAAGTGGTAAACAGCTTGTTAAATAAACTTTAGGGCTATTCTTTGACCCCCGTATGGTCCATTATTTAAACATCGATCTGAAGCTATTTACCGATTTGAAATGGTTAATAAGGGTTAATCGTCACTTGCGATCGCCATAAATTTATATGTTATCTTCCCTTTATATTTAACCCCATCAATAGTTTTTAACCGTCTTGTTTTCTTGTAAACTGAGCAGATTATGTTTGTTGGACAGGTCCCTGCAATCAATGTGGCACCAGAGCGAAGCGTGAACTCTGCTACCTAAAATAATGTTTTCCTATATTTGAAAGCATACCATACTTTTTCGAGATACTGTGAACGTTTCCTTTTTAATTACCTCAAATTCACATTAATGAATACTAAATTAGTTTGTCTTTTCTTTACCCTAGAGATCCTGATGCAAAATAAAATCCCTCAATCAGTTGGCCAGCATTTCAAATCATCTGGTTTTCTGAGCAGTGGCACAATTTTTTAAGAGGGCGAATACTTTAATCAGATACATTGTTTGACGAAAATTCGACGGAATCACAACTTGAAAGAAATGGATGACAAATGTTTAGATCATATTTTGTGAAAATAGTTCCAGCCTCGCTGGTCATATATTCCAACCGTTTCATGAAACACGAGGTGACCAGGAGTAAGTCGAAAGTGCAAGCACTTAAGGACCTAAGGGAGTCATTCGGAGTTGGTTAAGGTCGATCAGATTAACGGTAACGTAAATATTAACATATGCAGTAAAATAGCGGTTGCACTGGAGGTTTTTCAGTGGCAGTTGTCTTAATGCGGTCTTGGCCGCGTTTAAGTGGTTGCTCTCAAGCGATTTGGAGCGTTTTTGTAGTAACTGACTTTGAGCTTTCATCAGCGGCGTTTTACCGGTTGTCTTCCACCTTAATTTTTTATCAACAGTTTCCACTGGTTGTCTTCAAGCGTTCATCAGCGCTTCTATAGCGTTTGTCTCCAGGCGTCCATCATCGCTGTTGAAGCGTTTGCATTCAATCTTACCTGAGCGCTTTATTAGCTGTTGCTTTCGAGTGGTCTTACAGCGGATGCACTTCTGAAGGTTTTTTTTTTTTGTATTTTTTTTTTAACGGATTTCTTAAAACGGTAATCAGCAGTGTCTTGCAATTGTATTCAAGCATAAATCAGCGGCGTTGAAACGGATGTACTCAAACGTTTTTTGGTATCATTTTTATGGTTGTAATTCAAGCGTTCATCAGCACTGTGGTTGTCTTACAGGATTCACCAGGCTGGTTCAAGTGTGGTGGAGGTCCCCAAGGGTTCACCAGCGGTGATGCAGCGCTTCAACTGTTTCTGAGAGGTTTATTAGTTGTCGCCTTCTAGTGGTGTTACAGGAATGCGCCTGTGAGCTGTTTTGTAGAGGATGTCTTTAAATGCTAATCCCTGATGGTTCTTTTCACTCACTATGGGGCATTTTTGGATGGTTGTATTGCAATTGCTACGATACCACTGATAAACGGTTTAAGAGTCTGTCCATGAGAGGACCGGGGCAGGCGTGACACATGCTATCTCACAGATTTCTTTCAAACTTTCACAGATTTAGTTCGAACTCTCGGCTTATCCTGAGTTATTAGAGTTCCCACATCAAATCCCTAAATTTAGCTCAAAAAATGCACTTTTAACGAATCTCTCTCACACCAACAAAATGCGATGGATTTTAATCGCATTTTGTCTAATGGTGTTTTGAACCTTTAGAAAACGATCGCTTAAAGTTGGAATAATTTGATATATCAGGATATCACAGATTTCTTTCAATCTTTCACAGTTTATGAGGGTCACTAATTCATTCAAGAAGCCAGATTTAGTTCGAACTCTCGGCTTATCCCTGAGTTATTAGAGTTCCCACATCAAATCCATAAATCAAGCTCGAAAAATGTACTTTTCAACAAATATTTCTCACACTAACAAAATGCGATGGATTTTAATCGTACTTTGTCTAATAGTTTTGTTGAACCTTAAGAAAACCATCCCTTAAAGTTGGAATAATTCGATATATCAGAATATCATTTCTTCCAATTTGGAGCAGTTAAATCATGGTACTGGGTGACCAACTATTCGAAATAAGAACAAGAAAAAAGGTTTTTGTAATTGCAAATATCTCCCGTGGGGAACATTGTATGTTGCGCAGAACCATATTACTGAGGTTGTCCTAGCAAAAGAAACGTGCCCTGGCCCACATTGTACGCTTTTGTTAAGCCTTTATAGGCCATCGAAGTTGACCTTTATATTACCTCTTCGAAAAAGACGAAAGTACCATTTTTTAACGGGTCACTATTCAAACTTAAACATTACAAATATGAAGAAATTTGTATTTTCGTAAAGACAAAAAGGACCATCTGCTATCCCACAAAGTTTAAAAGCGGTATTTCATCTTGTTGGGGCGTGCAAAGTTGCGGAAGTTGAATATTCTTTCATTATTTTACAGAGGTGGGCGGGGGGGGCCACACCCATCTGGGTGTATTTTGAACTTTTCGATTTATAGGAGAAAATGCGATAGAACCTTTTGATAATTTTTGAAAAAGGTTCAACAATAGGTCCTTTAGGAAAAATAAAATGAACTAACAACTAACTGTCGGCATATTCTCGATACTTATGGTCAGTGGCTCTTAAGAGTGCTAGGCTGAGAGCTTGGAAAGTGTACAATGTGGCGAACATTAGCTCACACCGTACGCTTGCCGAACAAGGGCAACTCTTTTGTTTTGTTTTGCTTTTTTAACTG
The DNA here is from genome assembly GCF_964205215.1 of Stylophora pistillata. Classification (NCBI taxonomy): domain Eukaryota; kingdom Metazoa; phylum Cnidaria; class Anthozoa; order Scleractinia; family Pocilloporidae; genus Stylophora; species Stylophora pistillata. The sequence continues at coordinate 38,861,035 of NC_142519.1, read as the reverse complement.
GGACTGCTTCCAAAATATGGTTCTCAACGAGTTTTAACGGAAAAAAAATTTGTACTTCTTAACTCAGTGGTATATTAGGGCCTGACGGGAAAATTTTTGGCTTGAGGTCACGTGCGACATCCTCGCGCCATAATCAAGTGCCAATTATTTTCCCGTCTGACCCGCCCAAACTCAGTCAATAAGCATTTTATCATATGACCGCTATGTGTTCAAAATTCCAAAAGTCTTGTTTGAATCAAAATTGGACATGATAGACGGGTGCACTCAGGACAACTACAAAAGCTAAATTTAGCATTTTACCTCAAGGATTTGATGGGGGGACTCTAATACCCCAGGGATAAGCCAGGAGCCTGAACTACTCTGGATTCTTGAATGACTTACTGGCCCTCCTAAACTTTGAAAGTTCGACGGAGAAATCGGTGGGATGGCATGTGTCTGATGAACGCTTTAAGACATCTTCTTGAGCTGATAAACCTTGAACGCAACCGTTGTAACAGTGCTGATGAAACGTCTGTCTACAACAGCTGCAACAGCGCTAATAAAAGCTGGAACACATCGACTACATGTACAAGACCACTGATGAACGATTGAATACAAACGCTACAATACCGCTGAAGCTAATGGCAGAATGCAAATTCTCTGACACGAACGGGCTGCCGAACTCCTCGTGTAGAGCTTTTTGTATTATCATGATCAGGCCGGTGAACTGACTCGGAACAACATTCCTGAATTACAACATGAAACACCGAGTTTGTGAAAACAATTAAGCAATCGTGCCTGTCCAAATTTTCAGCTAAGCCACTAATATCTGTTCATTTTACTTATTTATGTGTAAACTTCCAGACTGTTTTAAGTTCCTCCAGAACTCTCAACAAAAATTTAATAACACATCGTATACTTACTAAACTCTCATTTGAGCCCCGAACACAAATTTTATTTTAACTGTCAGCTATTAAAGAATGAACCTTTGCCCAGTAACTCCCCTTCATGAGTTTTTCATCCGAGTCTGATAGGATACATCAACATGACTTTTATTTTAGCCAAATAAAAAAAGAAATCACAGCTTTATCCTAGCGTACTCAGAAGCGTTAATGCCAGCAAATACTCTTGGTGGTACATACTGTAACTTGTTGTTGGACAGGTCCCTATACTAGACAAGTCAACCGCAAATAAGCGCACTCTTGAAGATGTTGTGGAAACTGATGCTTTGTTGGAAGAATATATACTCCTATTTCTTGAAGGTTCCTGTATCCGCCTTAAGCTCAGAAAACCCGAATTTTTCATGTCCCTAAAATTCAAATCAATGAGTGATTGATTATCAAGCCCTGGGGATTATCTATAAGTGGGTTGAAATTTCCTTCCACGATTTGCTTTCGACCCTCTTGACATTGTTCAGAAAAATTAATGTTCAAATAAAAACTTCGGCCATCATGAAGATGGCTTAGAACGCAGCTTAGTTTGCTAAACAACAGCTAAACTCTGTTTAAATAACTTGCCTTTTAAATTCGATTGAAAAGCAGTAGAAAAAGGTGGTTCCAGACCCTTCGCCGAACAGGGGAGGGGGTTCTTAAATGCCGATATTTTGTCTGTTAAGAGAAATAAGACAAGCTTCCAGAACACAGGGAAATACTTAAAATATACAGTTTAAGGTGGCTGAACACAGTTTTGATACCTTTGTTTCTTTCACCATTTTCTCTAAAACCCTTGATCTCTCGGTCGCCAAAACTGGCAGCAAGCAAGTTAACAACACAAAATTTGGTGTTTTGAAAGTTAAGCTGACGTATGTATCGTTGTCATGGCGACACGAATAGATATAAAGAGGCAATTAAAATCCGTTTTGTTTCTTTGTGGAAAATCTAGTCATTAGATTTTCTTTATAACTTGCATGCAACGAGCTTGTAACGATACTCACATGTTAACACCATTTTGATAACAATTTAACAGAGACCTTCCATTGTCCCTTGTTGAAGGTTCAATCGATTTTCTAGAATTTCCTTTGTTTAAAATCAATTTTTTTCAATACTCCAGTTACTTATTTCCTTACAGTCAAACTAAGTGAGGCGTACCCCTCAAGATTACATTAATGAATTGATCATTTGGATATTGAACCCGCCAGTTGTTTCAAGAATGTAATAATGAATTGATTATTGATTATTGAACCCGCTAGCCGTTTCACGAATGCAATAATGGATTTATTATTTGAATATTGAACCCGATAGCCGTATCTGTTTTGAAAAAGCGCGGATCATTGTTCAAATTAGAAGTCCATTTCTGAAGTCCAATAAGATTGTTCTATTTGACGAGGAATCTTGAAAATGAACAAACTGCACTGTAAAAACACTGCGAAAACAGTCGATCGCAAATATTAACGAAATAAAGAAAGTCTTGCGATGGCTTCGCCGTAAACTATTTTGTTCGACCTTGAATACACACAAGAATTTTTACGAGTTCGTCAAGATGTAAATAGGCGAGAAAAGCTCTCGATAACATTCCATCTACAACATTTACAAGAAGTTCTACACAAGACTCGAACTCACCCTTCCCCTCATGTATGACGCCATGTTGAAATAGTTCCGATCCATCATCATGTGTTCGCATAATCCAATCAGAAATATACCTCTGATTTAAACAACGATCCGCGCTTTTTCAAAACGAATACGGCTATCGGGTTCAATATTCAAATAATCAATCCATTATTGCATTCTTGAAATGGTTAGCGGGTTCCATATTCAAATATTAAATTCGTTATTGCGCTAGTGAAACGATTAGCGGGTTCAATATGCAAATAATCAAATCATTAATGCAATCCGGAGGGGTACGCCTCACTTAGTTTGACTGTAAGTATTTCCGTGCCAAATTGCGTGAGATTCTAATGAGTGGTTCTCAAGAAATACGCATATTTCCGAGAAAGCAAGTTTTCATTCAATCGCAATTTTTTTACTCACTACGCATGCGCTGCATTTAACTGGGTTCTTTCAGTAACGACGAAAAAGCTGAGAATTGCTGGGTTCTTTGCACCGTAAACTTATTCTAACATATCTTTGTAAGAAAATATTAAAGCCCTCAATCACCGCGCCAACTATAGAGAAAAATAGCACAGACAGTGCGGTTACGTGTTGTGTAAATAAAATGACCGCTCTATTGACGGCATGTTTGTTTTTTACAATCCTTGTGCGCGCGCTGAGTTGCATCAGCAAAAGCGCGCGCGAAAACTGTGTTCAGCCACTTTAAGTGCCACTCCCGCTAGAAGTGGGTCCTCTCGACTGGCCGGCCAAAAAAAAATGTCCTTAATTTTTTTCCTTTGAAAAGGGTTTAGGACAAATGTATCAAAGATAGTTTAGTTGTTTTCCAATTCTGTTTTTTTTGCCTCGCCACAAGCGAAAGTTAACTTTTGGATACACCACCCGTGTAAACAACGATCAAAAGTGTAAATTTCACGAATTTTGTCGAGCGTGCTGCGACTGCGGTAGTGTTGCTCAGGGAATTCTCTCTTGCTTCAAGTTACTAGCTATAATTCTGTCATTTCACAGAAAAATATGGAAACTTCCCTTGAAATTATTTTCATACCAACGTGATCCGAAGAGACCCTTCCCTTCGACATTAATTTGCATATCAAAAATGACCAATTTAAAACAAAGAATTCTCAAGATTTAGGCTTAAATAGGGCTAAACATACATATCGGACGCTAGTTTATACAGTAAGGAGGTCATCAATTGTTTCAAACCTGCAGGTATCTCTCTAGCTTTCATCCACCATCATCTTGAAAACAACGCAAGTCAGTGTCTTTACTTAATCGCGCACGTGTCAAAGCTCACTTGCATAATTCTAAAAAATGACGAAGATACGTCTTTGACCATTCAAACTTCGTTTGTTTGTCTTCTACGTTAGTTATCTTAGGTTTTCATAACAATTGGATGGAAATCAATTGCGAGTCGTCCTAAAACGTTGCATAAACGTGATCAGTCGTAACGCTTGCGTGAAAAAGTAAGCAAAGGGCGATCGGAGGGCGCTTCCTCGATAATTTTCCTTGAATCAGGTCAATAGCCACGTACAGAGTGGAGAAGATCAAAATTAAATAATCCAATTTGGCGTTCTGGTCATTTCAGATGTAAGGTGTCAGTTAAAAGGACACACAACCAAGTTAAAACATGTATGTTACAGTGTTATCTACAAAACAACCCTCTGCAAGAATTCTTGCTTTTTCTACCGAGGTTTAGCACACGGAATGTAATCAGAAGGCCCTCTTTTCTGAACATTTGCTGCCATAATTAGAGATTTTACGTTGTTACAATCCACAAAGTTCTTGAGGGACAAGCTTAATCATTACTTAGGAGGCAAACCCGGCCTGGTATGTTGCGTGACGTGATTGTGCTATTTGTCCATTTGTCCCATGACTTGTTACGCGCGCATGTAAATTGAAACTTAAAAGTAATTCATGTAACGAATTAGAACCAAAAGTTATAGATGGACTGAAATAAAAGAGTTAGGGACGACAACTGAGCTTACATTACTCTCCCCCCCCCCCCCACCCTTTTGAAGGTTCTAGCATACCTCGACCAGCCCTCTCGCTTTGGATGAGTCTTTTACCCATGTGTTTGTTTAGCGGAGAGAAGAGGATCTTCAGTTATTGATATGTTTTAAGAAATTTATCGCACAAAAATGTCTACTTGTCTCATGGAAAGCAAAGATTGTAGTGGATGCGGGTATTTAAGCGGAGCTTCAGTCCCGATATCTCTCCTGGAATGCCAGTACGGCGTATCAAGTCATTTCAAGTACCATCTATCCAGCGAAATCCTCGAGTACGAGTCAATTTTGCTTCGTTCCGGTCATTTTGGCTCCGAAAGGAAAATATAAAACGGAAGTTTGTATGTTCTAATCGGAACGTTTTGGGAAAACACTGGAAATGCGGTAAAAGTACTTGTCAGCATCCAGAGCACAAAGGAAAATATGAGGTAGTGAAAGGAGGCCGAGTATTCACCGCTAGACTGGCTAGAGATGTTTTCAAAATAATCAGAATGATAGTTCCCGTCGGATCAGGTGAGTACTATTTTCAATTCCTTGAATGCGAAGGTTATTATTTTATTAAAAATTGATTTGTGAGGGCCTAGCTACACCAGCAGGCAGTCTCCATAAGATCAAAAGACAATTTTTTTTCAAGACAAAAATTTATCTCTTGTTTTGCATCCGCTCAAGTTTAATACGGCTTTGTTTATTCAGTCGATTTTGTCCAGTTTTCACACGGTTTTATTTTTTTACTCGATTTTGTCCAGTTTTCATCCGAGAAAAATTTGTCGGCGGCGTGGTGGGAGATTTGCCCGCCAGAGCCAACATTTTTAAAGTCGAGACAAACCATTCACAATTGTAGTGTTGGTGATGACAGAAAATGTTTCGAGATAGACAACTTTTATGTTGGTGTGGTAGGCCAAAAAGTGTTAAAAGTTAGAAGCCGTTTTACAAGGAAAGTTTAATTAAGCCTTGCGATTCAAATAACGCTACTAACGTTTGCAACAGAGTGAAAAAATTTCCAATTATTTCCTCTTGATACAAGGAATTAGAGAGGAACAGGAGTAAGAACAAGAATAGGGAAAGGATGTCCAAATGAACATTACAATGAATAAAAAGGAATGGGAATAGGTAACAACAAATGAAAAATCCCTTTGTTTGGATCACATGGAAGAGAGATGTCGCGCTGTTTGCAATGTAATCGCTCCAAAAGACAGCGAAGAGTTATTGCAAGCATTCAAGGCTCCAATAACAAATGAAGTTTGCTCAAGTGACTTGAAGTCGCTGATAACCTCATACAAACAGGCACCTTCGAGGAACCTGAAAACACAGATCTTGAGTATATATGCAACGAGCTATTCTGCGAAATTCTTAAAGAAAATGCATCAGCCATTTGAAAAACTGAGCGATCGAAAAATTAAGAAAGCAAGGGCTCGTGCCAAAAATGTGGAAGCTGGTTTCAACGTCAACAAACTGCCACACCACAGAGTCCAAATAGACCTAGTGAAACTTGATCATTTTCTGTCTTTTGTAGACCAACCATATTTTAAAAAGGTGTGGCCTATGGAACAAGGACTTTAAAACTTGACTCTAGGGATCGTCTTGTCCTGCTAAATGTCATCAGAATTGTTGGACGATCAACGATGATTGTACAATCTCTCAGTTAAACACTGTTGCGAGGAGGTCTTTGACCCCCTTGGAAAATCATCGCTTTACAGAATTTTGCAAGCAAGAGAGCCCTCTCAAAGGCGATCCCTTAAAGGGCTAGACAACTCTCCTGCAAGAGGAGCGGAACGGTTTGAAGCAATGCACAAGATAGTGGAGGAATTGGAAGAGGGCGGGGCAACTGCAAAGTGGTGTGAAGACGTTCGGAAGAATCTGAAGGATGCAAAGCAATACCTGAAGACAGCGTATGGGATGCTCTGCCAAGAGGATAGCAGTCGTTGGCATGAGCATTGTATGCGTGTATGCGTTTTTCTCTAAGCTATCCCCAAAACCCCGAGTTTCAAGGAAGTTGTTCCCAAGAACCTCAAGCTAACTGTGATAGTTGCGAAAGTTTGAAATCCGTGATTCAGGCAATCGGAAATGAAATTGAATCTCCTTTGATAACTTTTGACAGCACAGAGAAGAAAGAAGACCTGAAGCACGACCATAGTTAAGCCAGAGGGGCGATTCTTTAGTGGAAGGCGCATATAATCTGGACAAAGAATCAAGAGAGAATAAAACAGAATTTGCTCGCCTCCCTCCGAAAAAATGCCTCCTTCATTGTCATGCTGGGCCATCAAGTTCATCCAACTAAAGTACAGGGAAAAGCAGTCTGAGTGGTTTGGAAAGAGAGGAATAAACTGGCATGTCAGTTCAGTTATTACGAGGAATGCAGAGGACAACGGCCTTGAGATCATGTCATATGTTCATCTTTTTTAAAGTGGTGCCTAAGACTGGAACACGGTTTACGCAATTCTGAAAAAACCTCGGTAAAATCAAGCCTACCGCAAATAAAGTATTTTTGCGATCAGATGGCGCAGACTGTTACCACAACAACAATCTAAGTGTAGCTGCCTCTAACGTTGGTTTACGCGCTGGAATCAAGGTGATGAGGTAAGATGAGAATGCGTTTTGATTACAACGCGAAAAAATTCTTTCAAAAACATGCAAATTCATAGCTTAATCGACTTCAGAACTTTTAAGTTAAAACTTTCTTGCTGTCTCTGTCCATTATAGTAACTTATATTTCAGAGCCGATGCAAACAACCTTGATGAAAATCTTTTGATAATACAACGCAGGAACATGATTATCCTCTCCACCCTTAAAACGTTGCATACCGCCGACCCCCTTGCTTAAAGGCAGATTAAAATGTATTTTAATAAATCTCTCTAGCTCACATGCTATTGCTATACGCACAATACGTGTAGCGAATGAATGCTTACTTTCTCGAAGGACATCCTGAGAGAGTTCAACTGCGCAGGTATTTATTTATTGCGGAGTTGCCCTTTTATTGCTTCCTCTTTAGCATCGTTAAAAGTATAATTTTCATATTAACATTTTCATGATGAGTGGAATGTGTTAATAGAGGCAGGAGAATACACTAAGCCTACCTAGTAACATCTGTATTAGTATGGCAGGTATTGATAGATCAGTTATTCTAACCGAGATACTTCCTTTTCTAATTCTCAGGGTGTGATTTTTCCGAACCACAATCTGGCAAGGATGTTTGCGATCGCATCATTAGTCCAATGAAAGGGGCAATTCGTAAATATTTCAATGAAGGCCATAACATTTTGACGGCACCTGACATGCACGTAGCATTAAAAGTGAGACAATTGATAGGAACGTCAGCTGCTGTTTACGAAATTGTTAGTGATAGAAAGGAACTCAGAATTAAGGGTATCAATAATTTCAGCTTTTCCACAATTTTGCGTTTAAAAAGGATGGTCTTTGACTCTCAACAGCCAATGAGGTCGGTAAGGACAAATTAATACCATGGTCAGAGCTCATCCATGAGAGGCATGACCTCATTGTGTCAAAGGAAGTAGAAAATCATGGTTTCTTCGTCACAGCTCCACGGGCCATAAAAAAGAATCGCAATCATAGCCGAAGTTCCAGCGATGATAAAGAGGACATGCTATTTCACTGCCCATAACAAGATTGCGGCTCTTAGTTCACTTCTTCAGAAGAACTCCAAGATCATGTGCACCTCGGGGAGCACAGCAAGAAAGAAGCATCAGCGAGCCTTTGCGACGGCCTTAGACGTGACTGGGCAATGAGATTTTCCTCTCTAACTCTTGAATCAAAGATAGCAACACCCGAGGTGACGGTCGAAGTTGAACTGACTAAAGTGTGCAAGATGGGCTGGGCCCTTCAGAGACCGGAGGGTAGTGGAACAAGATTCACCGAGAAAGTGAAAGGGTATCTTTCAAGTAGGTTTCAAACCGGTGAAAGAATGAGCGGAAAAGCCGATCCCGCGCAAGTTGCGACAGAAATGAGAAAGGCGAAAGAGGCAGATGGTACAAGAATATTCACCAGAAATTAATGGCTAACGAGGAGCCAGGTTCAAAGCTTCTTTTCGAGTCTTTCTGCTTTGTAACGAAGAAAAACCACAGTCCCAAAAGATTCAGAACAGGATGCAAACGACGACGATGACGACGACGACACGGCGACGACAAAAGTCTTATCGAAGAAGAAAGCGGTTACCTTGAACACGAAGCAAGGAAAAAGGATGTAGAGGGTGTTATTTCCGAAATCGGACTTGCTCATCCAATATTATCTGATGGGCATAATATTTGCGAACATATTACAAATGACACGTAGGGAAGTTTAAAGTCACCACTTTGAGGGAAATCCGTACATTTTTTTAAATTTTTCTCAAAAGGCAGAGATTTGAAGGCCACCTTACTCAAGAAACTAAGTGACATGGAAACCGAATGCATATGTTTCCAAGAAATTTAGGAAGGCTATTTCTAACTCTGTGCTTCATTCCATTGCATGACTTTCCATCGCTACATTAACTAGTTTTCAGGTATTTTATATGTGGAGATAACTTACATTCGCTGTGGGGATAGTAAATGGAAACAGAAGCTAAGAGACCTGCCACTATTTATCACCAGGGGTGGAGGATTTTGAGGGGATCACGTGGTTGTTAAGGTAAACGATAAGGTGTCGCCAAAAGAATTTAAAGGAGGACAGATGAAGTGGCTATATACTGCCATTGTGAGGTGGGGGTTATACGAATGTCACAGAGCCTTAAGGCGGGTTTAGGTGGAATTTATTGTAATACTACTAAAATTCTCCGATTCCCTCCTGTACCCCTCCCGGTTTATAAATAATTACCGGTCTCCAGCTTCGACTGATTGCATCGCGAAATGCATCATACATTTCAAGACAAAAGTATTGAGACAAAAAGATTTAGCCTTGTAATAATGGAAAATGTGGCAGGGGAATTACTAACGTTTCGCTATTATTAACTTCTTGGATATCCTTATCATCAATAAAGTACCTCAAAGCTGAGAAGTGTGTCACGGAAAGTCTGAACTACCATTTACGAAATTATCTTTACGCAGAAGGTTGTTTTGTAAATAACACGGTAACGTACATGTATTATAACTTGTTTAAGTTTCCTTTTAAGCAACACAGTGTGTCTGAAATGAGCAGAATGCCAAATTGTATTCTTTAATTTTGATCTTCTCCACTCTGTACGTGGCTATTGACCTGATTCAAAGAAAATTACCGAGGAACTTCCGATCGCCTTTGTTTACGTTGTCGTGCAAGCCTTACGACTGGTCATGTTTATGCAACGTTTTAGGACGACTTGCTTTTTTTTCCATCCAATTGTTATGAAAACCTAAAATACTTACCTAGAAGATAAACAAATAAAGTTTGAACGGTGAAAGACATATCATAGATCATTTTTTCAGAACTATGCAAATGAGCTTTGACACGTGCGCGATTAAGTACAGACATTGATTTGCGCTGTTTTCAAGAGGATGGTGGATGAAAGCTAGAGAGATACCCGCAGGTTTGAAACAATCGGTGACCTCCTTGGTGTATAAACTATCCTCCGATATGACTGTTTAGCCCGATCTACACCTGCATTTTGAGAATTCTTTGTATTAAATTGGTTAGTTTTTGATATAAAAATTAAGGTCGAAGAGAAGGGTCTCTTCTGATCAAGCTGGTATGACTAGGATTTCAAGTGAGGTTTCCATATTTTTTCTGTGAACTGAGTGAACATAGCACTTGAAGCAAGAGAGAATCCCGTGAACTATACCATTGCAGTCGCAGCACGCTCGACAAAAGCTGTGAAATTTACCCTTTCGATCGTTCTCTACACGGGTGGTCAAGCCAAAAGTCAATTTTCGCTTATGGTGAAGCAAAAACAGAGAGTTGGAAAAATACCAAACTATTTTTGAAATGTATGTCCTAAACCCTTTTCATAGGAAAAAAATGAAGGAAAATTGTTTTGGACGGGAAGTCGAGAGGACCGCTCTTAGCGGGAGTGGCACTTAATTATGCTGATAAAAGAACTAGAGTTGCTTAATCAATGGAACAGTGACTGACACTGTGAAAAAAATGGTTTCTTGCTCTGTATCAAAACAGATGATTCAGTCAGGTTTTCTTATTGTAAAACCTCCACTGAAAGCTTTATTACAAACATGCTCTGTCGATTTAAATCGTTCGCTCGCGGCAATCAAGAAAAACGTCCACTAAGGGTTTGAAAGAAACTTTGTTACAGCGTGCTGAATTGTTCATGCACGTATTTTTGTGAAAATTCGGGTGTTCGAAGCGACAGCAAAGAAATCACAAACGGTCCTTTTAAAAAAACATCATGTTAAAGAACAATGTTGATCCGTAGTGATTGATATAAATTGTAATTTGGATAAAGAGAAACTCCACGACTACAACATTTGCATATTGCATGACAAAGTAAACAATTCACAAGTTCCTGATAGATATAGATTATGGGATGCTATTTTTAACATTATCGAGTGTCTTTATTTACACTTCTGAGATTTAACCCAGTTTTACTAATTTCCAATGATACTAAGGCGCAATAGTATCGTTTATTTAGTCTTTTCTGAGATTGAAAACATCTGCACATTTAAGTATATTTTGTAAAAGTAATAATTTCAAAACCATGGGGCACGGATTTCGTTTAATAAGCTGGAATTCTCAAATTCAAAAAAGTATTTGTTGATATATTAACATAAACTTTAGGCGCTATCCTTTGACACCCGTATGGTCCATTATCTAACATCTGAAGCTGAGTGTTTACCGATTGAAATGTCTTATAACGATTAATCGGCGCTTGCGACCACTATAAGTTTGTATGTTATCTTCCTTTTCCATTTACCTCATAAATAGTTTAAACCATCTTCTTATCAGTTCTTACGAAATTGACAGATTTTAATTGTTCAGATTTATGGAACGAATTCAATTGAACTCGCGTATTGGGAACTTCAAGAAATATTTGAAATCATCTTTATAGCGAGTATCCTGCCAAGTTTTCTCTTTACATATTTCAACAGTTACCTTGTGAAACAAGAGGCTTTATGTGATCCTATATGAAGGAGTTTGATACAGTTAGAAAGCAGCGGCTCCTTGGTGATGTTTGGCTCTTTAGTTAGCCTCTGGTCAATTGATTGACTTCCCTTTTTTTCTTTTAATCCTAATCAACCTTGGTTTACAGTAAAAGAGGCTTACTTACAGCTTTAAGTACCCCAGGTAAGAAGTCCTGATGCTGGCAAACACTCCTGGCGGTAAATCCTGTAACTGGTTGTTGGACAGGTCCCTGAAATCAATACGGCACCTCAGCGAAGCGTGACTATGCTATCTAAATAATGTTTTCCATGGCCAATATCTTGAAAGCATACGATACTTTTTCAAGATACTATGAACGTTTTCTTTCTCCCCAAATACACATTAATGAATAGTTATTAACTTAGTTTGTCTTTTCTCTACCCTAGAGATCCTAATGCAAAATAAAATATCTCAATCAATTGGAAAAAATTTCACATTTCACATTGGTTTTCTAAGCAGTGGTACATTTTTTAAAGAGGGCGAATACATGCAGTGCTTGACGAAAAGTCAACGGAATGACAACTTGAAAGAAATGGAGAACATTCAACTTTTTAGATCATCTTTTCTTAATATCTTTCGGTAGCTTAGCTGGTCCTATATTCCAACCGTTTAATGAAACGCGAAGTGACCAGAAGTAAGTCGAAAGGGTAAGCAATTAAGGACTTAAGGGTGTCTTTCGGAGTTGATAAAGATGGAGCAGATGAACAGGAACGTAAATATTGGCATATGCAGCAGGAATATCGGTTACATTGTGGGTTTTTTAGTAGCGGCTGTCTTCATGCAGTCCAAAGCAGTGTTTTAGTGGTTGTTTTCAAGCGATTTTGATTGTTTTTGTGGCAATTGACGTTTAGCTTTCATCAGCAGCGTTATAGCTGTTGTCTTCCTCCTTCGACTATTTATCAACGGTTTTCCACCGTTTGTCTTCAAGCGTTCATCAGCACTTCTAAAGCGTTTAAAAACTTAAAAGTAATTCATGCAACGAATTAGAACCAAAAGTTATAGATGGACTGAAATAAAAGAGTTAGGGACGACAACTGAGCTTACATTACTCTCCCCCCCCCCCCCCCCCGCCCTTTTGAAGGTTCTAGCATACGTCGACCAGCCCTCTCGCTTTGGATGAGTCTTTCACCCATGTGTTTGTTTAGCGGAGAGAAGAGGATCTACAGTTATTGATATGTTTTGAGAAATTTATCGCACAAAAATGTCTACTTGTTTCATGGAAAGCAAAGATTGTAGCGGATGCGGGTATTTAAGCGGAGCTTCAGTCCCGATATCTCTCCTGGAATGCCAGTACGGCGTATCAAGTCATTTCAAGTACCATCTATCCAGCGAAATCCTCGAGTACGAGTCAATTTTGCTTCGTTCCGGTCATTTTGGCTCCGAAAGGAAAATATAAAACGGAAGTTTGTATGTTCTAATCGGAACGTTTTGGGAAAACACTGGAAATGCGGTAAAAGTACTTGTCAGCATCCAGAGCACAAAGGAAAATATGAGGTAGTGAAAGGAGGCCGAGTATTCACCGCTAGACTGGCTAGAGATGTTTTCAAAATAATCAGAATGATAGTTCCCGTCGGATCAGGTGAGTACTATTTTCAATTCCTTGAATGCGAAGGTTATTATTTTATTAAAAATTGATTTGTGAGGGCCTAGCTACACCAGCAGGCAGTCTCCATAAGATCAAAAGACAATTTTTTTTCAAGACAAAAATTTATCTCTTGTTTTGCATCCGCTCAAGTTTAATACGGCTTTGTTTATTCAGTCGATTTTGTCCAGTTTTCACACGGTTTTATTTTTTTACTCGATTTTGTCCAGTTTTCATCCGAGAAAAATTTGTCGGCGGCGTGGTGGGAGATTTGCCCGCCAGAGCCAACATTTTTAAAGTCGAGACAAACCATTCACAATTGTAGTGTTGGTGATGACAGAAAATGTTTCGAGATAGACAACTTTTATGTTGGTGTGGTAGGCCAAAAAGTGTTAAAAGTTAGAAGCCGTTTTACAAGGAAAGTTTAATTAAGCCTTGCGATTCAAATAACGCTACTAACGTTTGCAACAGAGTGAAAAAATTTCCAATTATTTCCTCTTGATACAAGGAATTAGAGAGGAACAGGAGTAAGAACAAGAATAGGGAAAGGATGTCCAAATGAACATTACAATGAATAAAAAGGAATGGGAATAGGTAACAACAAATGAAAAATCCCTTTGTTTGGATCACATGGAAGAGAGATGTCGCGCTGTTTGCAATGTAATCGCTCCAAAAGACAGCGAAGAGTTATTGCAAGCATTCAAGGCTCCAATAACAAATGAAGTTTGCTCGAGTGACTTGAAGTCGCTGATAACCTCATACAAACAGGCACCTTCGAGGAACCTGAAAACACAGATCTTGAGTATATATGCAACGAGCTATTCTGCGAAATTCTTAAAGAAAATGCATCAGCCATTTGAAAAACTGAGCGATCGAAAAATTAAGAAAGCAAGGGCTCGTGCCAAAAATGTGGAAGCTGGTTTCAACGTCAACAAACTGCCACACCGCAGAGTCCAAATAGACCTAGTGAAACTTGATCATTTTCTGTCTTTTGTAGACCAACCATATTTTAAAAAGGTGTGGCCTATGGAACAAGGACTTTAAAACTTGACTCTAGGGATCGTCTTGTCCTGCTAAATGTCATCAGATTTGTTGGACGATCAACGATGATTGAACAATCTCTCAGTTAAACACTGTTGCGAGGAGGTCTTTGACCCCCTTGGAAAATCATCGCTTTACAGAATTTTGCAAGCAAGAGAGCCCTCTCAAAGGCGATCCCTTAAAGGGCTAGACAACTCTGCTGCAAGAGGAGCGGAACGGTTTGAAGCAATGCACAAGATAGTGGAGGAATTGGAAGAGGGCGGGGCAACTGCAAAGTGGTGTGAAGACGTTCGGAAGAATCTGAAGGATGCAAAGCAATACCTGAAGACAGCGTATGGGATGCTCTGCCAAGAGGATAGCAGTCGTTGGCATGAGCATTGTATGCGTGTATGCGTTTTTCTCTAAGCTATCCCCAAAACCCCGAGTTTCAAGGAAGTTGTTCCCAAGAACCTCAAGCTAACTGTGATAGTTGCGAAAGTTTGAAATCCGTGATTCAGGCAATCGGAAATGAAATTGAATCTCCTTTGATAACTTTTGACAGCACAGAGAAGAAAGAAGACCTGAAGCACGACCATAGTTAAGCCAGAGGGGCGATTCTCTAGTGGAAGGCGCATATAATCTGGACAAAGAATCAAGAGAGAATAAAACAGAATTTGCTCGCCTCCCTCCGAAAAAATGCCTCCTTCATTGTCATGCTGGGCCATCAAGTTCATCCAACTAAAGTACAGGGAAAAGCAGTCTGAGTGGTTTGGAAAGAGAGGAATAAACTGGCATGTCAGTTCAGTTATTACGAGGAATGCAGAGGACAACGGCCTTGAGATCATGTCATATGTTCATCTTTTTTAAAGTGGTGCCTAAGACTGGAACACGGTTTACGCAATTCTGAAAAAACCTCGGTAAAATCAAGCCTACCGCAAATAAAGTATTTTTGCGATCAGATGGCGCAGACTGTTACCACAACAACAATCTAAGTGTAGCTGCCTCTAACGTTGGTTTACGCGCTGGAATCAAGGTGATGAGGTAAGATGAGAATGCGTTTTGATTACAACGCGAAAAAATTCTTTCAAAAACATACAAATTCATAGCTTAATCGACTTCAGAACTTTTAAGTTAAAACTTTCTTGCTGTCTCTGTCCATTATAGTAACTTATATTTCAGAGCCGATGCAAACAACCTTGATGAAAATCTTTTGATAATACAACGCAGGAACATGATTATCCTCTCCACCCTTAAAACGTTGCATACCGCCGACCCCCTTGCTTAAAGGCAGATTAAAATGTATTTTAATAAATCTCTCTAGCTCACATGCTATTGCTATACGCACAATACGTGTAGCGAATGAATGCTTACTTTCTCGAAGGACATCCTGAGAGAGTTCAACTGCGCAGGTATTTATTTATTGCGGAGTTGCCCTTTTATTGCTTCCTCTTTAGCATCGTTAAAAGTATAATTTTCATATTAACATTTTCATGATGAGTGGAATGTGTTAATAGAGGCAGGAGAATACACTAAGCCTACCTAGTAACATCTGTATTAGTATGGCAGGTATTGATAGATCAGTTATTCTAACCGAGATACTTCCTTTTCTAATTCTCAGGGTGTGATTTTTCCGAACCACAATCTGGCAAGGATGTTTGCGATCGCATCATTAGTCCAATGAAAGGGGCAATTCGTAAATATTTCAATGAAGGCCATAACATTTTGACGGCACCTGACATGCACGTAGCATTAAAAGTGAGACAATTGATAGGAACGTCAGCTGCTGTTTACGAAATTGTTAGTGATAGAAAGGAACTCAGAATTAAGGGTATCAATAATTTCAGCTTTTCCACAATTTTGCGTTTAAAAAGGATGGTCTTTGACTCTCAACAGCCAATGAGGTCGGTAAGGACAAATTAATACCATGGTCAGAGCTCATCCATGAGAAGCATGACCTCATTGTGTCAAAGGAAGTAGAAAATCATGGTTTCTTCGCCACAGCTCCACGGGCCATAAAAAAGAATCGCAATCATAGCCGAAGTTCCAGCGATGATAAAGAGGACATGCTATTTCACTGCCCATAACAAGATTGCGGCTCTTAGTTCACTTCTTCAGAAGAACTCCAAGATCATGTGCACCTCGGGGAGCACAGCAAGAAAGAAGCATCAGCGAGCCTTTGCGACGGCCTTAGACGTGACTGGGCAATGAGATTTTCCTCTCTAACTCTTGAATCAAAGATAGCAACACCCGAGGTGACGGTCGAAGTTGAACTGACTAAAGTGTGCAAGATGGGCTGGGCCCTTCAGAGACCGGAGGGTAGTGGAACAAGATTCACCGAGAAAGTGAAAGGGTATCTTTCAAGTAGGTTTCAAACCGGTGAAAGAATGAGCGGAAAAGCCGATCCCGCGCAAGTTGCGACAGAAATGAGAAAGGCGAAAGAGGCAGATGGTACAAGAATATTCACCAGAAATTAATGGCTAACGAGGAGCCAGGTTCAAAGCTTCTTTTCGAGTCTTTCTGCTTTGTAACGAAGAAAAACCACAGTCCCAAAAGATTCAGAACAGGATGCAAACGACGACGATGACGACGACGACACGGCGACGACAAAAGTCTTATCGAAGAAGAAAGCGGTTACCTTGAACACGAAGCAAGGAAAAAGGATGTAGAGGGTGTTATTTCCGAAATCGGACTTGCTCATCCAATATTATCTGATGGGCATAATATTTGCGAACATATTACAAATGACACGTAGGGAAGTTTAAAGTCACCACTTTGAGGGAAATCCGTACATTTTTTTAAATTTTTCTCAAAAGGCAGAGATTTGAAGGCCACCTTACTCAAGAAACTAAGTGACATGGAAACCGAATGCATATGTTTCCAAGAAATTTAGGAAGGCTATTTCTAACTCTGTGCTTCATTCCATTGCATAACTTTCCATCGCTACATTAACTAGTTTTCAGGTATTTTATATGTGGAGATAACTTACATTCGCTGTGGGGATAGTAAATGGAAACAGAAGCTAAGAGACCTGCCACTATTTATCACCAGGGGTGGAGGATTTTGAGGGGATCACGTGGTTGTTAAGGTAAACGATAAGGTGTCGCCAAAAGAATTTAAAGGAGGACAGATGAAGTGGCTATATACTGCCATTGTGAGGTGGGGGTTATACGAATGTCACAGAGCCTTAAGGCGGGTTTAGGTGGAATTTATTGTAATACTACTAAAATTCTCCGATTCCCTCCTGTACCCCTCCCGGTTTATAAATAATTACCGGTCTCCAGCTTCGACTGATTGCATCGCGAAATGCATCATACATTTCAAGACAAAAGTATTGAGACAAAAAGATTTAGCCTTGTAATAATGGAAAATGTGGCAGGGGAATTACTAACGTTTCGCTATTATTAACTTCTTGGATATCCTTATCATCAATAAAGTACCTCAAAGCTGAGAAGTGTGTCACGGAAAGTCTGAACTACCATTTACGAAATTATCTTTACGCAGAAGGTTGTTTTGTAAATAACACGGTAACGTACATGTATTATAACTTGTTTAAGTTTCCTTTTAAGCAACACAGTGTGTCTGAAATGAGCAGAATGCCAAATTGTATTCTTTAATTTTGATCTTCTCCACTCTGTACGTGGCTATTGACCTGATTCAAAGAAAATTACCGAGGAACTTCCGATCGCCTTTGTTTACGTTGTCGTGCAAGCCTTACGACTGGTCATGTTTATGCAACGTTTTAGGACGACTTGCTTTTTTTTCCATCCAATTGTTATGAAAACCTAAAATACTTACCTAGAAGATAAACAAATAAAGTTTGAACGGTGAAAGACATATCATAGATCATTTTTTCAGAACTATGCAAATGAGCTTTGACACGTGCGCGATTAAGTACAGACATTGATTTGCGTTGTTTTCAAGAGGATGGTGGATGAAAGCTAGAGAGATACCCGCAGGTTTGAAACAATCGGTGACCTCCTTGGTGTATAAACTATCCTCCGATATGACTGTTTAGCCCGATCTACACCTGCATTTTGAGAATTCTTTGTATTAAATTGGTTAGTTTTTGATATAAAAATTAAGGTCGAAGAGAAGGGTCTCTTCTGATCAAGCTGGTATGACTAGGATTTCAAGTGAGGTTTCCATATTTTTTCTGTGAACTGAGTGAACATAGCACTTGAAGCAAGAGAGAATCCCGTGAACTATACCATTGCAGTCGCAGCACGCTCGACAAAAGCTGTGAAATTTACCCTTTCGATCGTTCTCTACACGGGTGGTCAAGCCAAAAGTCAATTTTCGCTTATGGTGAAGCAAAAACAGAGAGTTGGAAAAATACCAAACTATTTTTGAAATGTATGTCCTAAACCCTTTTCATAGGAAAAAAATGAAGGAAAATTGTTTTGGACGGGAAGTCGAGAGGACCGCTCTTAGCGGGAGTGGCACTTAATTATGCTGATAAAAGAACTAGAGTTGCTTAATCAATGGAACAGTGACTGACACTGTGAAAAAAATGGTTTCTTGCTCTGTATCAAAACAGATGATTCAGTCAGGTTTTCTTATTGTAAAACCTCCACTGAAAGCTTTATTACAAACATGCTCTGTCGATTTAAATCGTTCGCTCGCGGCAATCAAGAAAAACGTCCACTAAGGGTTTGAAAGAAACTTTGTTACAGCGTGCTGAATTGTTCATGCACGTATTTTTGTGAAAATTCGGGTGTTCGAAGCGACAGCAAAGAAATCACAAACGGTCCTTTTAAAAAAACATCATGTTAAAGAACAATGTTGATCCGTAGTGATTGATATAAATTGTAATTTGGATAAAGAGAAACTCCACGACTACAACATTCGCATAATGCATGACAAAGTAAACAATTCACAAGTTCCTGATAGATATAGATTATGGGATGCTATTTTTAACATTATCGAGTGTCTTTATTTACACTTCTGAGATTTAACCCAATTTAACTAATTTCCAATGATACTAAGGCGCAATAGTATCGTTTATTTAGTCTTTTCTGAGATTGAAAACATCTGCACATCTAAGTATATTTTGTAAAAGTAATAATTTCAAAACCATGGGGCACGGATTTCGTTTAATAAGCTGGAATTATCAAATTCAAAAAAGTATTTATTGATATATTAACATAAACTTTAGGCGCTATCCTTTGACACCCATATGGTCCATTATCTAACATCTGAAGCTGAGTGTTTACCGATTGAAATGTCTTATAACGATTAATCGACGCTTGCGACCACTATAAGTTTATATGTTATCTTCCTTTTCCATTTACCTCATAAATAGTTTAAACCATCTTCTTATCAGTTCTTACGAAATTGACAGATTTTAATTGTTCAGATTTATGGAACGAATTCAATTGAACTCGCGTATTGGGAACTTCAAGAAATATTTGAAATCATCTTTATAGCGAGTATCCTGCCAAGTTTTCTCTTTACATATTTCAACAGTTACCTTGTGAAACAAGAGGCTTTATGTGATCCTATATGAAGGAGTTTGATACAGTTAGAAAGCAGCGGCTCCTTGGTGATGTTTGGCTCTTTAGTTAGCCTCTGGTCAATTGATTGACTTCCCTTTTTTTCTTTTAATCCTAATCAACCTTGGTTTACAGTAAAAGAGGCTTACTTACAGCTTTAAGTACCCCACGAGAGAAATCCTAATGCCGGCAAACACTCCTGGCGGTAAATCCTGTAACTGGTTGTTGGACAGGTCCCTGAAATCAATACGGCACCTCAGCGAAGCGTGACTATGCTGTCTAAATAATGTTTTCCATGGCCAATATCTTGAAAGCATACGATACTTTTTCAAGATACTATGAACGTTTTCTTTCTCCCCAAATACACATTAATGAATAGTTATTAACTTAGTTTGTCTTTTCTCTACCCTAGAGATCCTAATGCAAAATAAAATATCTCAATCAATTGGAAAAAATTTCACATTTCACATTGGTTTTCTAAGCAGTGGTACATTTTTTAAAGAGGGCGAATACATGCAGTGCTTGACGAAAAGTCAACGGAATGACAACTTGAAAGAAATGGAGAACATTCAACTTTTTAGATCATCTTTTCTTAATATCTTTCGGTAGCTTAGCTGGTCCTATATTCCAACCGTTTAATGAAACGCGAAGTGACCAGAAGTAAGTCGAAAGGGTAAGCAATTAAGGACTTAAGGGTGTCTTTCGGAGTTGATAAAGATGGAGCAGATGAACAGGAACGTAAATATTAACATATGCAGCAGGAATATCGGTTACATTGTGGGTTTTTTAGTGGCGGCTGTCTTCATACAGTCCAAAGCAGTGTTTTAGTGGTTGCTTTCAAGCGATTTTGAGTGTTTTTGTGGCAATTGACGTTTAGCTTTCATCAGCGGCGTTATAGCTGTTGTCTTCCTCCTTCGACTATTTATCAACGGTTTTCCACCGTTTGTCTTCAAGCGTTCATCAGCACTTCTAAAGCGTTTGTCACCAGGCTTCTATCATCGCTGTTGACGCGTTTACATTCAACCGTACCTAAACGGTTTATTAGCTGTTATCTTCAAGCGGTCTGACAGCGGATGCACTTCTGAAGGTTTTTTTTAAGAGAATTTTTCAAAACGTTAATCAGGAATGTTGTAAGATTGTATTCAAGCATAAATCTGCGGACAGCGTTGAAGCGGAGGTACCCAACCGTTCTTCAGTATCGGTTTTTTTGATTGTAATTCAAGCGTTCATCAGCGCTGTGGTTTTCATACAAGATTCACCAAGCGTACTGTAATGCAGGTCTTCAAGCGTTCGCTAGCGATGATGTGGCGCGTTTTAGAGTTCGCCTTCTAAGGGTGTTACAGGAGTGCACCTGTGAGCTGTTTTGTAGGAGATGTCTTTAAATGCTAATCCCTGGAAGTTCTTTTTACTCATTATTAGGGTAGTTTTGGATGGTTGTATTGCAATTGTTACAATACCGCTGATGAACGGTTTAAGAGTCTGTCCACGAGAGTGCCGGGCAGGCGTGACACATGCCATCTCACAGATTTCTTTCAATTTTTCACAGATTTAGTTTGAACTCTCGGCTTATCCTGAATTATGAGAGTTCCCACATCAAATCGCTAAATTTAGCTCGAAAAATGCACTTTCAACGAATCTCTCTCACACTAACAAAATGCGATGGATTTTACTCGCATTTTGTCTAATGGTTTTTTTAACCTTTAGAAAACGATCTCTTAAAGTTGGAATAATTTGATATATCAGGATATCATTTCTACCAATTTGGAGCACTTAAATGTACTGGGTAACCAACTATTCGAAAAAAAAATCAGAAAATAGGGTATTTGCAATTGTAAATATCTTTAATGGGCAACATTGTATGTTGTGCAGAACCATATTTCTAAAGTTGTCCTAGTAAAAGAAACTTGCCCTTGCCCATTTGTACGCTTTTTTTAAGCTCTCAGGCTGAGTGGAAAGGTTTTCAAGGCTTGGATGCCAGCTATACAGTGTTTCTTCATATTTTAGAAAGAGTCTTGAGCTTGCAGCACCCTTTCGCCAGCCCCCACCCACCCCTCCCTCCGTAATTTTCAGTTGAAGTCTTTGTGGCATTGTTTAAGTCGTTTCCACCTTCTATGAATCGCTTCATGTGACTTATAAGTGTGGCAAGAATCCTTGCTGGTTTGGAAATCGCTGAGGTCGCACATGTCTATCTTTTCCTAGACGAGAAGCTGCGATCACCTCTGATAAATGTACGCAAACTTGGCATGCCGTGACATCCATCCTGTACGCTTGTTGCTTTAAAATCCAGTTATCCTATTTCCCCCACCCCCCCCCCCCCCGAAGCTTTCTTAAGATCTGATTTTTGTCATAATAGCGTGAACTCTTTTCAACCTGGACGCTTTGGGGCCAAGATAGAGAATCAGAGGAATTCGACTACAAGGATAAAGCCTTAAGATGATGTATAATTTGATCTGTAAATATATATGGCAAACCCCTTTATAGGCCATCGAAGTTGATCTTTACATTACCTCTGCGAAAAAAAGGACCATCTGCTATCACACAAAATTTGAAAGCGGTATTTCATCGCGTTGGGGTGTACAAGTTTGCTGAAATTGGATAATTTTTTCATTATATAACGGGGGGGGCAGCAACCATGTAGGCGTATTTTCAACTTGTCGATTCATCGAAGAAAACAAAGCGCGATAGAGCCTTTTGATGATTTTTGAAAAAGGTTCTACGAAATTTTGTACCTGTCGACGGTTTCTCGATATATATGGTCAGTGGCTTTTAAGTCTGGTGGACTGAGAGCTTGGAAAGCGTACAATGTGGCGCACATTATCTGACAGTGTACTCTTACCAGGCAAGGGGGAAGTGTTTCTTTTAACTGGGACAGCTTCCAAAATACGGTTCTCAATGAGTTCCAACAGAAAAAAATTTGTACTTATTAACTGAGTGGTAAAGCCGGACGGGAAAATTTTGGCTTGAGGTCACGTGTGACATCCTCGCGCCATGACCGAGTGCCAAATATTTTCCCGTCTGTTCCGCCCAAACTCAGTCAAAAAACATTTTATCATATGACCTCTATGTGTCAAAATTCCGAAAATTTTGTTTCGACCAGAATTGGACGCGATAGACGGTGCACTCTGGACGACTACAAAAGCTGAATTTAGCATTTTACCTCAGGGATTTGATGAGGGGGGGGGGGGACTCTAATGTGCCAGGGATAAGCGAGGAACCTGGACTACTCGGGATTCTTCAATAACTTAGTGACCCTCCTAAACTGCGACAGTTTGAGAGAAATCGGTGAGCTGGCATGTGTCTGATGAACGCTTTAAGACATCTTCTTGAGCTGATAAACCTTGAACGCAACCGTTGTAACAGCGCTGCGGAACGTTTGTCTACGGCAGCAACAACACCGCTAATAAGAGCTGGAACACATCCACTACAAGACCACTGATGAACAATTGGAAAGAACCGCTACAATACCGCTGAAACTAAGGCACAATGCGAAGTCTCTGACACTAGCGGGCCGAGCTCCTCGTGTAGAGCTTTTGTCTTATTCTGATCAGGACAGTGAACCGACAGGGAAGATCATTCCTGAATTACAATATGAAATACTGAGTTGTAAAAGAAACTAAGCAACTGCACGTGTCCAAATCTCCTGCTTAGCCAAATAACTGTTCATTCTACTTATTTAGATGTGTTAAGAGCGAATGTTACCAAATGTGTTAAGAGCGAATGTTAACGCTGTGAGTTCTTTTTTTATTTGTCTAGACTCAAAGTTATTTATCAAATCTTGATGTGATCCTATCAGAAGAAAAACACATGAAGGAGAATTAACAAAGGTTCATTCTTGAATAGTTGATAGTTAAAACCTGTGCTGGTGGCTCAAATGATAATTTAGTGAATATATGATGTGTGTTTTTATTAAACGTTCTGAAGGAAATTGAAGCAGCTTGGAAGTTAAAAGAAAATGTGGCCAAAAATCGAACATTTTCAAAATATGGTGGCAACAGCCAAAAAATCGATTCGGCTCATATTCTCAAGTTAGGTAGGCCTCATGGTGAAACAAAGCACTGCATACTTCGTTTGGCTGAATATCGATTTATTTTCGAGAAAATCGATAATAACTGAAGTTCGACCAAATGCCGTTTTTGAAGCTCTAAATTTCAGACGAATCTCGGAGCGTCGCGCCACGAATTGAAAACACTTGAACCGATAAAACCTACCAAATCTTGAAAAACAACATGAATCCATATGCTGACAGCAATTTGAGCACTTCTTGATTGTTTATTTACACAATCTAACTTAATTTAATCGACCTTCTTCTAACAAGATTAAAAATAGGTCAAAAGTAACCCGTTATTTAACTATGTGCTATACAAAATAATCGACTGAAAATCTGGCTTTTGGAAGGTGAAGTGTGTTTCTTTTCGATCTCCAAAGGATTTTTTGGGGAAATGATTCAGTGCGATTTAATCAAATTTTAAAGTTGGATAAAATGAGCTGATTTGACGTTGCCGTCAGTTGTTCGAAAATGTTCACATTCACACACAAACTCGATTGTTTCGCATTTTACATCCAATCTGCAGCTTATTTAACATAATATCATCTAACCGTCCATATTTCTGTATCACAAAAGGGGATTGCAGTCTTAAAATTGTTGCATTGCTCCCTCAATAGAAATAGAACTTGGCAGATAGTCAACACATCCTGATAATGATTGTTTACAAAGCGCATCTCGGGGGTTTCTCTATTCCCATTTCGTTGAAATACTTCACGTAAGAGATCCTTGTTTAATTATAAGTCTACAACCGAACCGTGAACCAAACGTAAGCGGAATGTTGCTAGTTCAGAAACATCTTTCTCGCGTGCAGAATAACGCTAATTAATTCAAAATGAGGTCTACTGAAATAAAACGCAAAAATAAAAGACATTGGACTATGGAGCACGTGGCTACAGGAACAAAGGTCGTGTGTTAGATACACGAATCAGAAGCAAACAGTTATCTAACTCCGATCATAATTTAATGTATCATAATTGAATGTTTCATGGTACTTCAGGGGATAAAGCTCATTTTAGGACAAAAAAAGATCTGCAAAGGGCATAGCCCATCATACATCACTACAGATGTTTGACAAAGAAAAGTGTAGTGTTTGAATATTTGTTATTTAAAGGAAGTTTTATAAGGGTCAAACCTAGAAAACCACAATTTTCGCTGAAATGTTTGTAAAAGCCAACGTTCAACAGTTTATATTTATACTACTTCTTCTCCAGAGGCTACTGTGTCTTGTTAAGTTACTCGTGCCGGTAGTAAGACTACGACCCAGGTAGCACGTCCACACTTTTTACACCCACCTTTTCCCGGCAGTGGTCCAAAAAAAGCTCACATCTAGAAATAAAACCATTTCTGCGTATCTCGGAACTCAAGAAACGCTTCGAGTAATCACTGCACCAGCTGGCACAGCAGACTCGTGTGCGAGTCGGTATACCTACATCAAATACTTGCATTTTGGAAACAGCGGCCGGCTTTGAAAAATCAACTCAACTAGTTAGTTATTTAGTATTCTTGTCCAAGAAGGTCGCCAAGTAGTGATCTATCCCCCTCGAATATGGTCGGGTCCAAAGCCATCAATGCAGTATATGGCGAAATATGATAGAGCCGGTGGCTGATGCGTAATGAAAAATTTAACATAAGCCTGTTGTCTGGTCAGACCAGAATGTTCACGCCCATCGGGAAAAGATTGACATCTAGATTTAACCAGAAAAAAGAAAGTAAACAAACCCACGTTTTGCCTATTTCCTTAAATCCTTCTTTCTAAGATAATAAATTTAAGAAGTGACTGACTACTTCTTTCTTATAGAAGTCCAAAGCCAATCAATGCATCATATGGCGATATATTATTGAGCATGGTTTGATATATCAGAAAGAACTCTGCGCCTCGTGGTATTTTTGCGGAGTTGTCGATTTCTGTGGACCCTAATTTTGAATTAATTAGCGTTATTCCGCACACGAGAAACATGTTTCTGAACTAGCAACATTTCGCCAACATTTGGTTCGCGATTTAGTAAAAGACTTAAATTGAAACAAAGATCTCTTACGTGAAGTAATTACAGCCTCCTTTTCAACGAAATGGAAAGAGAGAAACCTTGAGATCCGCTTTGTAAACCATCATTATCAGGATGTGTTTACTATCCTGCCAAGTTATAATGCTATTATGGGAGCAATGCAACACTTTTAGGACTGTAATCCCCTTTTGTGGTACTGCAATATGGACGGTAAGATGATATTATATTAAATAAGCTGTAGATTGGATGTAAAATGCGAAACAATCGAGTTTGCGTGAGAATGTGTACATTTTCGAATAACTGACGCCATCGTCAATTCAGCTCATTTTATCCAACTTTAAAAGGATTAAATCGCATTGAATCATTTTCCCAAAAAATCCTTTGGAGATCGAAAGGAACCACACTTTGCCTTCCAAAAGCCAGATTTTCAGTCGATTATTTTGTATAGCACATAGTTAAATAACGGGTTACTTTTGACCTATTTTTATTCTTGTTAGAAGAAGGTCGATTAAATTAAGTTAGATTGTGTAAATAAATGATCAAGAATTGCTCAAATTTCTGTCAAATTATGTTTTGATGTTGTTTTTCAAGATTTGGTAGTTTTTATCGGTCCGAGTGTTTTCAATTCGTGGCGCGACGCTCCGAGATTCGTCTGAATTTTAGAGCTTCAAAAGCGGCATTTAGACGAAATTCAACTTTTGTCGATTTTCTCGAAAATAAATCGATATTCAGCCAAACGAAGTATGCAGTGCTTTGTTTCACCATAAGGCCTACCTAACTTGAGAATATGAGCCGAATCGATTTTTCGGCTGTTGCCACCATATTTTGAAAATGTTCGATTTTTGGCCACATTTTCTTTTAACTTCCAAGCTGCTTCAATTTCCTTCAGAACTTTTAATAAAAACACACATCATATATTCACTAAATTATCATTTGAGCCACCAGCACATGTTTTATCTTAACTATCAACTATTCAAGAATGAACCTTTGTTAATTCTCCTTCATGTGTTTTTCTTCTGATAGGATCACATCAAGATTTCATAAATAACTTTGAGTCTAGACAAATAAAAAAAGAACTCACAGCGTTATCCTTGGAAAGTCGGAAACGTGAATGCCCGCAAATACACTTGGTGGTAGATCCTGTAACTTGTTGTTGGACAGGTCCCTATAATCAACAAGTCAACAAAAAAGCTCCTTCTTAGAGATGTTGAGGAAACGGATGCTTTGTAGGAAGAGTACATATTCCTATATCTTGAAAGTCCCTGTAACCGCCTTAAGCTCAGAGAACCCGGCTTTTTCATGTCCCTAAAATTCAAATCAGTGAGTGATTGATTATCGAGCCTCGGAGATTATCTGTAAGAGGCTTAATATCCTTCCACGATTTGCTTTCGACCCTCTTGACATTGTTCACAAATATTAATGTTCAAATAAAAACTTCGGCAAACACAAAGATGGCTTAGAACGCAGCTTTGCTAAACGACGGCTAAACTCTGTTTAAATAACCTGTCTTTGAAATTCGATTAAAAAGCAGTATAAAAAGGCGATTCCAGACCCTTCGCCGAACAGGGGAGGGGGGTTCTTAAATGCGGATAGTTTGTCTTTTAAAAAAAATAAGACAAGCCACTAAAACACAGGGAAATACTTAAAATATACAGTTTAATTATGCTGTTAAAGGAACTAGAGTTGGGTGACCGATGGAACAGTGGCTGACATTGTGGTAAAGATGGTTTCTTGCTTTGTATCAAAACAGATGTTTCAGTCAGTTTTTTTTTTTTTAATGTAAAATTCCGACAGAAAGGTTTAGTACAAACATACTCTGTCGATTTAAGTCATTCGCTCGCGGCAATCGACAAAAACGTTCACCAAGACTTTGAAAGAAACGTTGTAACACCGTGTTGATTGGTTCACGTATTTTTGAGAAAATTCAGGTGTTCGACGCGACGGCAAATACTCCGCATAACGGCTCCTTTTAAAAAAATATCATGTTAAAGAATAATGTTAATCCGTAGTGATTACTATAAGTTGTAATTCAGATAAAGCGAAACTCCTCGACTATAACATCCGCATAATGCATGACAAAGTATACAATTCACAAACTCCTGATATATATTGTTAATTAATTTCCAATGATCCTAAGTCTTAACAGCATCGGGGTTTATTTAGTCTTTTCTGAGATTGATAACATCTGCACATCTGAGTAGAAGTAATAATTTTAAAACCATGGGGCACGGATTTCGTTTAATAAGCCGGAATTATCAAATTTAAAGAACTAAATTATTGATATAGTAACATAAACTTCAAGCGCTATCCTTTGACCCCTGTATGGTCCATTATTTAAACGTCTAAAGTACTGGTTTTTTGTTGTTGTTGTTTTTGGTTGTTTTTGGTTTTTGGTTTTTTTTTATTATTTTTTAAGTAGTGGTTGCCTTCATGCGGTCCTGGGCAGTGTTTTAGTGGTTGCTTTCAAGCGATTTTGAGCGTTTTGTGGCAAATGACGTTAAGCTTTCATCGTCGGCGTTATAGGCCGGTTGTCTTCTTAGACTATTTATCAACTGTTTGCCAGTGATTGTCTTCGAGCGTTCATCAGCGCTTTTATAGCGCTTATCTTCAGGCCTTCATCATCACTGTTGAAGCCCTTGCATTCAACCGTACCTGAGCGGTTTATAAGCTGTTGTCTTCGAGCGGTCTTACAGGGGATACACTTCTGAAGGCTTTTCTTTTTCTTTTAGAAGATTTCCTAAAACGGTGTTGTAACATTGTATTGAAACATAACTCGCTCTTCAGTATTGTTTTTGTGGTTAAAATTCAAGCGTTCATCAGCACCGTGGTTGTCTTACAGGATTCACCAGGCACGTTGTAGTGGAGGTCTTTAAGCGTTCACCAGCGGTGATGCAGCGCCGTGGTACCCATTCTGTACGCTTGTTGCTTTAAAGTCTAATTATCCTAAACTTACTGAGGCACTGAGGCTTTCTTGAGATGTGATAACGCAGGGTGTTCCCACAATGCGTTTATCTTCCTGTCACTGTCAAACCTTGGGGAGCGTACTGGAATCAGATTTGATCTCACGGTACAACTTCAACGATTCCCAAGTCAGCAAACATGTTCGCAATCGCCGTAAAGTCGCCATTAAAAGTCACATGAGGTTATTCATAAGCAAAGGAAGGCGAGGAAACAACAGAAACAACGCCGTTGCAGAAATTCAAGACTCTTTCCAAAATATGATCATGAAGAGGCACAGCATTGCTGGCATCAAATCTTTGAACATTTGAACTTTTCCTTTGAGTCTATTGGGTATACAATGTGGGTAAGGGCAAGTTTTTTATTTTCACTGCGACAGCCTCAAAATTACGGTTTTCAACGTGTTCCAACATGGAAAATATGTGTTTGCTGACTGAGTGGGAGAGCCGCACGGGAGAACTTTGGCTTGAGGTTATGTGCGAGATTCGCGCGCTATGATGGCCGACTGCCAAAATATGTTTCCGTCTACCTGGACCAAACTCAGTCAATAAGCATTTTATTATATGACCAATAAGTGTTGAAAATTCCTAAACTTTTGTATCAACCAAGATAGGGCACGATAGATGGGGGTGCGCAGGACAACCACTAAAGCTAAATTTAGTTTTTACCCCAGGGATTTCATGTAAGGAATCTAATACGCCAGGGAAAAGGCCAAGAGCCTGAACTACTCTGGATTCTTGAATAACCTAGTGACCCTCATAAACTGTAAAAGTTTGAAAGAAATCTGTGAGATGGCATTTGTCACGCCTGCCCGGTCCTCGCGTGGACAGACTCTTAAGACACTGACTACAAGAACGCTGATGTACGCTTTAAGACATCTTCAATACAGCTGATAAACCTTGAATGCAACCGTTGTAACAGCGCTGATGAACGTATGTATACAGCAGCTAGAATACCGCTGAAAAAACCTAAAACACATGCACTACAAGACCACTGATGAAAGATTGAATACAACGGCTACAATGCCCCTGATGCAAATGGCACAGTGGAAATTCTCTGACACTAACGAGCTGCTGCACTCCTCGAGTAGTGCTTTTTGTATTATTCTAATCAGGATCGACAGTGTTCCATTTAGTTTGAGTCTTTTTTTATCCTACAGTGATCTGACGCGAAACTGATTGTTCCTTGACTACAATATGAAATATTGAGTTAAAAAAGTAACTATGCAATTCGCGCCTGTCCAAATTTCCTGCTTAGCCAAATATCACTTTCACTTTGCTTATTTAGATATGTAAACTTCCAAGCTGCTTTAAGTTCCTCCAGAACTCACAATGAAGATTCAACTGACACAAATCAAATATATACTGAATTTTCATTCGAGCTACGAGCACAAATTTTATCTAGTATTGACTATTCAAGAATGAGCCTTTTGTAACTCCCCTTCATGTGTTTTCAACTGATAGGATACATCAAGATGTGATAACTAATTTTTATTTCAGACAAGAAATAAGGAGCTCACAGCGCCGCTGTGAGTGCTTTATTTCTTTGCATCTTCGGAAGCATTGATGCCAGCAAACACACTTAGTGGTAGATCCTGTAACTTGTTGTTGGACAGGTCCCTATTGTCAACAAGTCAACAGAACAAAGCGTATTCTTCAGTAGAGATGTTCAGTTAACGGATAATTTGTTAGAAGATAATACATTCCTTTATCTTGAAAGTGCCCGTAACCGCTTTAAATTCAGCTTACCGTTTTCATGTCCCTACAATTCAAATCAATGAGTGATTGATTATCGGTAGCTGAGTGTACTTCTATTAAATTAACGATTCCATCAGCTGAAAGGGTAAACACTGTGGAGTCCTAAGATGGACTTTTATGAGAATGGTGGGTGAATGACAGTCACTCTCATCTTGAAACACACGTTCAGCACATTAGTGTCTTGATGTTATATTGCAGTGAGTGTTTCATGTTATATTGCAATGAGTGTCTCATGTTATATTGCAGTGAGTGTTTCAAGCTCCTGCCGAGCTGAGGTCTTAAAAAATATTCCAAAGAGTGCTTATCCATACCGCTTCGTAAAAAAAGCCGAATATTCTCCGAAAAGTACGTGGATGCATTCTGAAGACGACATCGGAAAGTAACAACACGCAAGTTAAATCAATTGAGAACTATTTTGACGAAATAACTGTTCTTTGCGCGCATTTTCTAGCCAGTCCACAGTTTTCACTCTGTATTTTTTTAATTGATCCTCCCGTGAAGAAACCATACCTCAAAGAGGCCACAGGGGCCGGCTTAGAAAATACTTGTAACTGACAAAATGATTCTTGAATTAATAACGACTTAAAACAAGAGAAAAGACTTTGAATGTGTGGTATGTTCTTCTGAATTCTTTTATCGTTCACCTGCAAACTTTCAAAGTACTCAGAAGGTAAAATTTGTCTCACCCACTCCAGATTGCAAGGGTGATAAAAAATTCAGAGAAATAACATCGTAGAATCGGCTATTCAGTGAAAGATAACACTTAAGATAAGAATACATCATTAAATATTCATTAGGGGAGTAATAGTAGTAACTTTTGATGTAGCAGAAAAACTTGTAGCTAAAAATTCTATTGTCATACAACTGATTTGCGAGGCTTTAACCGAAATGCAGCAATGTATTCTTAGGTACCGAGATCCTCTTCTTCCCATGGTTTATTCAAACTCTAACATGTTGTCATTTGAGGCCTGGATGCTCAGCGATGACAATTCTCCGTAAGGTCATCATTTTTCATCCATACGCGCCTCGTACCAGTTTTTATATTGCGCTCAAAACTTGGTAAATTTTGCCGATTTTAGAGAGAAATTAAGTCAAATTTTAAGAAATGAGTATTGAATAAGCGTAAAAGGCTTAAGGGTGTGAAAACAAAAACACAATAAAAACAAGTCCCCACATCAAATCCTTGTTGCAAAAGGCTAAGTTTAGCTCGAAAAATGCACTTCCAACAAATCTCTCTCACTCACACTGACAGAATGCGATGGATTTTAATCCTGTTTTGTCTACTGCTTTTTTGAACCTTGAGAAAACGATCCATTAAATTTGGAGTAATTTGAATAATTATTTCTGCCAATTTAGAGCAGTAAAAACTAACTGGACTAACGCAAATATCTATGGCCAGTGGCTCTTAAATCTGGTGGGCTAAGGGCTTAGAAAGCGTACAATGTGGTGCACATTAGCTCACATTGTACGCTTGCCGGGCAAGGAAAGTTTTTTTTTAGAGGGCCAACTTCCAAAATACGGTTTTCAAAGAGTTCGAACAGAAAAAATTTGTACTTTTTAACTGAGTGGTAGGGCTGGACGGAAAAATTTTGGCTTGAGGTCACGCGCGACATCCTCGCGCCATGACCAAGTACCAAATATTTTCCCGTCTGTGCCGACCAAACTCAGTCAATAAGCATTTTATCATATGACCATTGCGTGTTCAAAATTCCGAAAGTTTTGTTTCAACCAAAATTGGACACGATAGACGGATACACTGAGGACAACTACAAAAGCTAAATTTAGCATTTTACTCAGGGATTTGATGAAGGGACTCTAATATCCCAGGAATAATCCAGGAGCCTGAACTACCCGGGACTCTTGAATGACTTGGTAACCCTCATAAACTGTGAAAGTCTGAGAGAAATCGGTGAGATGGCATGCGTTTGATGAATGTTTTGAGGCATCTTAAATACAGCTGACAATCCTTGAACGCAACCGTTGTAACTGCGCTGATGAACGTTTGTCTGCAGCAGCTACAGCACCGCTAAGAAAAGCTGGAACACATCCACTACAAGACCACTGATGAACGATTGAATACACCCGCTGCAATCTCGCGCGGAAGCTGGTGGCACAATACAAATTCTCTGACATTAACGGGCTGCCAAACTCCTCGTGGAGAGCTTACTGTATTATTCCGATCAGGAGAGAGAAGCGACACGGAATATCATTCCTAAATTACAACATGAAACACTGAGTTTGTAAAAGAAATTGTCTTTTCTAAGGATGGTAGGTGAATGACAGTCACTCTCAACCTGAAGCACACGCTCAGGACTTCGGTTTCTTGGTGTTATATTTCAGTGAGTTTTTCAAGTTCCTGCCGAACTCACGTATGAGAAAATTTTTTGATAGAGAGCTTACCCTTACCACCTCGTAAAAAAAAGGCTTAAAATATTCCGAAAAGTGTGGGTGAATGTCGTGGAAGACTTCATCGAAAAGTTACAACAGGTAGGCTACAACATTTGAGAAGGATTTAGACGAAACAACTGTGTTACCTGTGTGCATTTTCTAGCCAGTCTATAGTTTGCATTCTGCAACTTTTTAACTGACCTTACCTCAAAGAAGCCTCTGGGGTTTATAAAATACTTGTCGGAAACTTAGAGATAAAACATCATAGAATCGGCTACTCAATAAAATTCTAGCCCTTAAAACGAAAAGAGGACCTCAATGAAGAAGCACTAAGAGAGAAATCGTACACATTTCGTATGTAACAATGCTGCGCGATTGAGTGGATTTCTTACACTCATTCGTGAATCACGGACGACTTGAAAATTAGTGTTTTAACGAGGATCAAGATAACTAGTTCGCTGTCCACAGACTAGTTATTTTCCACAGCTCACGCAAAATAACTGTTGCTCATGGATGAATCGGTGCCCACCACAGGGGATTTCGATTGATGTCAAAAAGGAAATGATTTTATCATGTGGAGGTCTACAATAGACTTTTATAGGACTGTGGGTGGATGACAGTCACTCAGTCATCCTGAAACACACGCTTAAGACCTCAGTTGCTTGATGTAATATTTCAGTGAGTGTTTAAAGCCCCGTCTCCTGTCTGAGGTCTGAGGACATTTTTGAAAGAGAGTTTATCCTTACCACCTCACAGACAAAAGCTGAAAAATATTTCGAAAAGTAACTGAATTCAAAACCATGGCACAGATAATTTTTCGTCTATTTGACTGGAATGAAAACATGTGAAATTTAAAATTGAAAGAAGTAATAAAAAGATTTGATCAGAAACAATTTCTTAAAAGGCAAGCAAATATTAACGTTAAGAGCCGACGTTTCTTCGGTGTCATCATAACACCATTCTCAAGGCAAAGTGAATAAATAATGTGAAGATTTGATTTTTCTGGTCTCTACAAATTAGCATAATAACAAAGGATCACAAATTCTTCCAGTGAATACCTTGGCGCGAATCGAGTCCGTTTGTACGTTTAGGGATGGTTTAAGTTTTGTTATAAAAAGCATCTCCTTGATTAGGCAATCAAATTTTCTGGTTTTCTCTTCTTAAAGAGAAGAGAAAACCAGGATTCAAGAGAAGACCAGGATAAAAAAAAACCGCTTAAATCAAGTTAAATCGATAAAATAACGACACCAGGAGCAAACAGCACACGTATGGAATAAGGTAAGCCATTTTTATTTAATATTTTCACTTTTAACTATCTCTATGGATATCTTGTACATGTAGAAAATCCTAGACAAATCCTTACAAATCGATATGCAAATTGTGTTCCTTGAGTGGTTCTTAAAGAGACTGCTTGGACCGCCTGTTCATGATAAAGCTCACGAACGAAATTAAACAAACGGTAAAATGAAGCACTTTGAAAATTCGAGAATATTATATCCAAGTTAAGGTCAGTATATTTGTATTCTTCTTTACTCTTTTTGAGTTGCTAGGATTTCTAAAAAAAAAAACCATTTTGTTTTTGTTAATGGTCACGCATACACAACATGGCGTGATTTTATGTATTTCAAAGAGGATTAGTAACAAAATCCCACATTCATTCCCCAAAAGTAAACTTTACATATTTTTAAAGATCGTTAACTAAGGTATTGTCAATCTCAATCTTACGAAATTCCAAACCAAGGCACACGCTCAAAATTATCGTTATTTTTCGCCTAGTGTTTTACGAAGCATGGGAGAGCCATAACTTCTTCACTTCTCTTGAATACTCAGATAAGTCATAGTTAATAGAGAGGACTTTTTAGGAGACCCGGCGAACATCAGAGGAGTATCTTTTTGTTTTCGTTTTGGCCCTATGACGTCACCACGAGAGTGCACAGTCAACCAGCTGAATACAGAGCGCATGGGAAAGACATTGAGAAGAAGCGATACTTAACGTAGATTTTTGATTACATAGAGATAATTATTGGAGTTTTAACTATATGGTTTTATAATATACCATGCCAGGCCGAAACTGTGCGGTCTTTGGCTTTGGATCGTGTAGGCGGACCAAAGGAATTGGAATTTGGAAACTGCCAAAAGCAGTCGACGCGAAACATCGCGAATGGCGCGAATCTTGGCTCGGACAACTCAAGAAAACTCGGGTAATTGACTCCGATTTTTGAGAGCAAATCAAGAACGATCAAGTCTAAACCTGCGAGAAGCATTTTCACCAAAAGATTTCCAGATATGTGAGTATTATCGTCTATATTTTATGTCTCTGTGGTCTGTTTACATCAGACTCCACTGTCAGTACGTCTTGCACAATCTCGTCCCTCTTGACCTTTTGCAATCTCTTCTCTGAAACATCTTTTAATCTTCGATCTTTTACGTGTTAATTTCAGTTTCTACTGACAACGCAACTCCAAAGAAGCCGAGATTCGGCGCATTATCTAAGCTAAATATGCCGACGAAAAGCATTGAATCTTGCAAGCCAACGCCGAGACCAGAGCGTCGCCATCATCTAGCAGATTCAGTTTGCACTGACGTCAACTCAGATGTATGCTGATGACATTGCATCCCATGTCCTGGTATTTATGGTGCGTAGCATTTGCACTGAACTTAGGTTTGCCTTAGCTAATTTTTCTACCACAGGAATTACATCATATCAGCTCATACCCTTGTTCTGGGAAGCAGTATGCCTATTAGAAATCACATGCAATCTTTGGGTGGTTGCTACCACAGCAGATGGTGCAAGTCCAAATAGTAAGTTCTTTCGTCTTCATAAGGCACTTGGAGATGTGCAATGTGATGTGTGCTACTGCACCAAGAATCTCTATGCCCCACACAGATATATATATATATACTTTTTTAGTGATGCACCATATCTCATCAAGACAACAAGGAATTGTCTTATGCATTCAGGGGTAACAAAAGGAACTTGATACACGTGGAATGATGCACAGTATGTCTTGTGGCAGCATATCACAAGCATGGTGTATGAGGACTTCAACAATTAGCTGAAACTGCTGCCCAAGCTAACATATGAGCATATTAACCTGAATGCTTATTCAGTTATGAGGTTTAATCTTGCTGCACAAGTCTTGAGCTCAACAATGGCAGCAGTCCTAAAAGCATTTGGGCCCCCCCGAAGCAGCTCATACTGCCAAACTCTGTGAAATGGTTGATCGTTTCTTCGACTGCTTAACTGTGAAAAGCAGGATTGAACAGATCCGTGAGCGCAAGCCCTTCCTGGCTCCATATACATCACTTCAGGATGAAAGGTAAGCATTTTATCTTTGACTGGTCAAAGGATCTCACAGGTAAGCTTTAGTTAGTAAATGAGTGAAGTGAAATATGTACCTCTTGTAACATCCAATTTATCATATAATTAGCTATATGTCCAATTTTACCTTCCTATAGATAAACAGAGCTTGTAGTGTGGATTAGTTAAAATGACAATTTTTTTTTAATTCAAAATAGTAAATATGGATAATTACATGATGAATAAATTATTTCTATGGAAAATATAGAACAAAATAAATCGAAAGTATAATTAATCAGAACTATAATCCTTCTATTATTTTTCCTAGATTTGTATTCCTGATGAAATTTCTGGAGTACCTGAACTCATGGAAAACCAGCACAGAGAACAAACCTGGTAACTACACCCAGAATGCCAGAGCCAAAATGTTCTTATCCTGGCAGGCACATGAGGGATTTGAAATCACCGTCCGTTCTGCAATTGAGTGTACAAAGTTCCTTCTCCAGGAAGGAATGGAATTTATTTTGACAGAACGCTTCTGTCAAGACCCGGTTGAACAATATTTTGGACACCAGCGCAAACTTGGCAGGCATTGTGATAATCCAGATATTCACCAATTTGGATATAATGCCAACACCATCCAAATCCAGCGGTCTGTTTCATGCCAAAGCGGTAACACCAGGGGGCGGAAGGATAAGCATCGACAATGGGAACAAGTGACAAATGATAATTTGCCATGCAGAAAGAGAAGAAAAACTGAATGACAGTTATTCATTGTTAAAATCAATTCAAGTATCATTTAGCCTCAAGTGATAATGATGATAATTAGATCTTACATTTTGAAAGATATGCTTTAATTTAGTAGTGGATTATTAAATTATGAAATAAACTATTTGTTTTTACTATAAGAGAAAAATCGAGTTTCCAGATGGGATTATTAAATTGATGTCTTTTGGATGATTTTTCAGACATGTGAACAATATGTAAACAAATTTTGATCTAAAAGTCAATAATATCTTGAAACACCAAGACTGCTGTTGACTTCATTATATAGTTACTGATAATTTAATTGCAAAACTGGCATGTGTATATATGTAACTAGAGTAATAATTATAGCTTTCGACAATAAATGATAACTACAGTATTTCCCTGTTGTGACCTAAAATTATTTACAAATCAAGCATAAGGTATCTAGCACTGTTCAGTACTTAAGGGTCCCATTTTATGAATTATCCAAAGAAGCTTAAGAAATTAAAACCTTTAGACATAAGCACGGTAAATTCGGAGGTGTTTTCTCTAAGCTCTTCCAGTGAATTAACTTCCTTTTCATTTTTTATCGATTCTTTGTACAACTGGACTGAGAGTATGACTCAATTTTTCGAAGATAGTGATGATGTCTTCCATATCGTTTTGTCCGTTAAAAATGGGTTGAATCTACAAAATAAATACAAAAAAAAGGTACAAAAGAAGTTAAAATGAAAAAATTGAAAATTCAAGTCTCTGACATAGCAAATTAGACAAAGAAAATATATAAATACTTGGATTATCATCGATAGGCAATAGAGTAGCGCCAGGAATACCGAGTAAACATCTTTGTAATTACACCAAATTTTCTTATAAGATGCAAAATATGTACTCACTTGTTTATTGAAGCGTTAAACTACTCTTCGATATCTTTATCTGGCTCAAAAATTCTGGAATTCCGTCCAAGTATTCCCCAAACAAGAGAAAATGTTCCACAATGTCCGCCATCTTTGTTTTTGATGAGCACTCTCGCTGTGACGTCACGGTGCAGTTCAACATCAGATACAAAACAATAGGCCGCACCTTTGATGTTCGCAGGGTCTCCTAACCAGTCTCCTCTATTAACTATGGATAAATCTAATGTTTATGAAATCATGGTTTTTACGCCATGGCAAGTTGTAAAACAAATTGGAACTATTACAGCTTTTCTAGCGTCTGAGTTTTGACAGGCGAGTCAAGTGATTCATGACTACTCTCACTGACCATGTTTGTACGTGTTTGGGATCGCCACTTGTTGTGCCTAAGTTGAAAATGGCTTCCATCGTTTTTCTCAGGAATTAACAGATATTTCTAGGAAAAAGCTACATAGCATTGATATACTTACTAAAGGCTATCTATATGCAAAAGACCAGTGAATTTGATTTTTTTTTAGCTTTGCCGAAGATTTGCGATTTTGTTTGATTCTTGCACGGATCTCCTCTTAAAAAGTAACAATATGACGGAAAAACTTCGTTACTGGTAGCAATAATATAAACGTTGTGAAACAAGAGGCTTCATGTGATCTTATTAAGTAGATGTAGACAGTTAGAAAGCGGTTGCTGCTTTTGGATGTTCGGCTGCATAGTTAGCCTCGCATCAATTTATCTACTTAAGACTTTTTGTTTTGCTTTTCATAAACCTTAATTTGCGGTAGAGGAGTCTTACTTACAGCTTTAACTGTCCCCGGTAGCAAACCTTAATGCCAGCAAACACTCGTCGCGGTAATTGCTGTAACTGGTTGTTTGATGAGTTCCCGAAATCAGTAAGTCATTACAACGAAGCGTGAGCTTTGCTGTCTGCGACATACTTTTTGAAAAATACAATGAACGTTTGCGTTTTCCTCACAGTGATGAATAATTAGATAAGTTGCTTTACCCTGAAGATCCAAATGCAGAATAACATCGTTCGATCAATCTGCCAACATCTCAGACCATCTGCTCGTCTGAGCAGTGGTTCAAATATCAAAGAAGGCGAACACTTTAATCAGATTAATTGCTTGTCGAGAATTAAAATTCGCAAATTGAGAGAAATGGAACACTTATTTTAACATCATCTCTTAATGTATTCCTTTAACATCACAGGTGATAGGTCCGAATATTTTATTGAAACGCCAAGTAAGAAGTGAAGAACCAAAACCAATCAAGCAAATGTTCAACTACGCAGGGGGTCCTGGTATCAATAGCACTGTGAGAATTCTCTGACACTAAATAGGATGCTGACCTCCTCATTTGGAGTGTTTTGTATTATTTTGATCCAGGATCGACGGTTTTCCGTTTAGTTTCAGTCTTTTCAATCCTATAGAACGCCGAAACAGAATAGTGTTCCTTGATCACGATATGAAATGCTAAGATTTTAGCAATATTTACCTGTCCAAATTTCCAGCTGAGCCAGCATGCGCAATTATCTGTTCATTTTTCGTATTCAGATATGTAATAAGACTCAGAGAGAAACCTTCCAGAATCGTTCTAAATTTGCAATATGTAGTTCTCTTTTACATTTAATCTCTTAGGAAGTCTAAAATGCACTTGTTTAGTAGCTTGGATTTTAACGTTGCCGTGGTAACCAGATTAAACAACAATTTTTTCCTCTTATTTACGAGGATTTGATAGAAATACAGTACAGCGTTCCAAGGTACTGAGGTCCCCCACTTCCCATGATCCTTTCAAGATTTAAAAATGTTGTCTTTTGAGGCCTGGATGCCCACTGATGACAACTTTCAATAATACAAAATGTTGTACACGGTGGTTTTGTAGTTAAATGAAACGTGTACTCTTTTTTGTCGTGATTTTTCATGAACGGTTTTAAAACGACTTCTTATGCGACGCGCAAAACAATTTATATTTTTTGTTTTGAAACGATGGCTTGTAAAACACACCGTCTTTTTCTCCAAATTAAAAAACTTGTTAAAGCAGAATGTTGAGTCATTTTATAACAACTCGCATATCACTTACGATTCAGATAAAAGGAACCACGGCTTTGACGTTAGCATAATGCATTGCAAAGTATATAATTCACAAAATCTTGGTACGATTTAAGTTATGCGTCGCAAGTTTCAAAACACTTTCGAAAATCTCTTCATTTGACTCCCTGAGATCTAACTTGGTATAGTAATATTCAATGCTCCTGAGGCCAGATAGTTTTGCTTATTTAGTCCTTTCTGAGGTTGGTAACACCCCCTTATCTAATCAGGAGTAACACTCCCAACACCGTGAGACGGAAGCCGGGTTTTCTTTTATAAGTTAAAATTCAAATGAGAGAAGTAATAAACGGATTGTTAAAAACGCTTTTTGTGCTATTTACTGCCTTTAACCGGCCCACGGCTTGTGCTTCATATCAGATCGTAAACAATCGAAACGATTCACATTACCACTGGGTTTGCGCCTAAATTCTAATTTGTTTTTCCTTCAGCGATGCTTAGAATAAACTCTAAAAAGAAGAGTTAGGATAAAGATTCGATTGTTAAAGGTAAGGAGCGATTGAAAAAACTAAAGTAAATCCCGAGATCTTTCCGGTCTCACTTCGAGAGATTGCTCCCAAATTACTTTTTAAGTGATACTGAAATATTAAAATATTAATGTTCCTGCTACTCGTTGCAATTTTTTATTGCTCCGTTACTCGTTACTACGTTACTCTGTTTAGTAACACCTCCATCATAGAGGGAAGCCCAACTCAGTGAGGGCCACCTCGGCTTTTTCTTTTAGAATAAAGGGAGCTTTGCGGCGCAAGAGAGGTTGCAACTCGAAGCAATATTGTTTTTCTTCATTAACTTTTATTTCTTAATATCTTTGTTGGATTTAAACATGTCCTCAGGGGTCCTCTGGTCAATTAATTGATTTCACTTTTTTTCTTTTACTTTTTTACTTACAGCGTCAAATCTTCCCAGGGGGAAACCTCAATGTCAGCAAACACTCCTGGTGGTAAATATTGTAACTGGTTGTTGGACAAGTCCCTGAAACCAATAGGTCATCACAACGAAGCGTGAACTCTGTTGCCTATGTTATGTATGTTTTCCTACATCTTGAAAGCACACGACACTTTTCAAAATACTATAAACAAATGCAAAACTTAATGTCGTTTTAGAGTTGGGGTACAAATCTTAAAGAGGGAAAATACTCTAATCAGATTCATTGCCTCACGAAAATTTAAAGGCTAGACTTTAATGAAACTAGAGAGAAATTTTTAGATTACCCTTTGTCAGATTCCTTTTACCCTCGCTGGCCATATATCCGAAACGAAAGCTGACCAGTGTTAAAGTCGAATATAAGTAAATTTATTTTTTAAAGTCTTTGTTGGCGTTGCCCCTCTGATTTCTTATAGTTCTTACTGTTTGTTATCCTCTGAGACATTTCAATCTGATGGTTTAAAACGCTCTGGTTAAAGATCTGCGTCAGGCGATAATGTTTCTGTGCAATCATGATAAATTTTACTTTGATATAGGATCCTTGGGTATTTACGTGGTCAAGAGATTGGAAGACAAAAACGGCGTGGTCGGGGTAGGGCGAGGTTATTGATTACCACTCCAAAAAGGTTGTCATATCTTGTTGCAATGGTACAGTAAGATCTTCCAAGATGAGTCTCTTACCGAAGACCCCAAATAAATATTCAAAGTGATTTGACTGAGCTGCGCAAGGGAGGTTGCCCTTTTTAAGAAATATCGTTTTTCTATATTTTCTCCACAGGAAGTTTGGATTCCAACTCAGTCTGACGTGAAAGTTCAAATTCGGCCTCCCTACATCGGCACGAGGTAAAAAAAATCATCACGAAACGTTCGTATGCTAAAAAAACGTCGTCCTTACAGATGTTCCAGCTTCGTGTTGTTACTAAAGGCCCCTGCTGACAAGCTCTGCAACTCGTTTTTGGACAAGTCCCTAGAAACAAATTAACAAATCAATTACCTAATTAACTCGGCTGTGAACCTGAATTTCACAGCTTACAAAATGATTAAGGACTTGTCTGTATGCTGCTTTTTGATTTCACTCGGAGCTTCATGTAGAAATGAACTTGCTATGAGTTTTTTCTCAAGGTGACATGTGCACTTGAAATGATTAATTCTCTAAGTAAAGATTATTCTTCAAAAACACCAGAGCTTTGAGCAATGTTTTCTCTGTTTACTAGAACCAGCGAAAAAGAATTAAGTATTTAATGATCATGATGCAAAGGGAAACACCCGAAATATTTTTTGGCTCTCTTAATTAAAAAATTTGAAACACATGTAATACTAAGTTTCCCTACACAATCAGGATCAGGAGCAAGTGTTTATCTACTGATGTATATTTCAATGCTGCCCTTAGAAAAAATTCTGCCTGACTTTGTGCATTAGCTTTAAGTGAATTATCTCCCGTGAGTATAGAAATAAGCTCCAAAGCTCATTGGCTCGAACTGAGTCAAATATGAAGGAGCGTCTCACTTTTCAGGGTCAATGTAGACATGTAGGGGCAGGATCTGGGGAGGGTGCGATGGGGGCATCCACACCTACCCGCGAGGATTCACTTAATACTGAGCGACGGATGCAAAGAGAGTTAAAAAGACAAAACAAAACAAAATAAAACAATCAATATCGAACCAACGCAAACTGACTGAGCCACAAATACATTTCTAATTCCTAATCAAATTTAGTCATCGATCTATCTCGTTAACATTTGCCAATAAATTAATCATGAATGCCATCTGAAAACTTAATCGATATTGATTTTGACAAGATTACGGCCTTGCCGGAAAACTCTACTTCTTCTCAATGCAATAGTAAGCAAATAATTTTATATGATCGCGAGGAGCTTAGAAGATTCTGGTCGGCGGTCATTCTCCCAAATGCAAGCTCACGGGAAGTGTTGCAGTTGTTAAAGCCTTTATAATCCTCCAGTCGGTTTTTTATTTTTTATCACGGGCACCGTGGTGGCCTTCAGATTGAGATTTACTACCTGGTTCTTATCAATATGTTGATGAGCGGGCCAGCGTCTCATGCAAAGAACTTTGTACTTCGCTGACCTAAGATCGACTATTTTCCGTCTAGTTCGAGTATTTTTACACTGCAGTGATTTGACGCGGGTTAATTCTCCTTGATTACGATATGAAATAATGAGTTTAAGAAATTTACTGAAGTCGAAATCTCCAGCTGATCCTAATATTATTTTCCTTAGCTCATCTAGACGTGTAAATTTCCAAACTGCTTCACTTGAGGAATTAAGTTTTTTCCCGCATTAAAGTCTGAAAGCGCCTGAAGAGGGCCTTA
Organism: Stylophora pistillata; assembly: GCF_964205215.1. Lineage (NCBI taxonomy): Eukaryota > Metazoa > Cnidaria > Anthozoa > Scleractinia > Pocilloporidae > Stylophora > Stylophora pistillata. The sequence continues at coordinate 38,817,898 of NC_142519.1, read as the reverse complement.
TGAACATAGTCCTGATGGACCAAATTATTCAGTGTTTGTCGCCTGTCAGTTTTTATGTCCTACGTTGAGTATGTTTCAATCAAAAGACTAAGTGCTCTAATAGTCCGATAGTCCGAAATATAGTATCTTTTGAAAGTTTCAATTTTGCAAAGTGAGAAATTTCTTATCGCTTTAAGATTATCTCTGCCTTCAGATCGTTTATATCCATGAGACCTTTTCACTTTTTGCTGCTTAGTTTAGATCACAATCTATGCCAAAACACAAATTTAAAACTACGCGTCTGGTCTCAGCTGTTAATTTTTCTCCTTAGCTCCTGACAAAATCCCACCTTTGGCGCTTGTTGAATATAAATTTTCTTGCAAAATTCAAGATATTTTTCTGGATTGAAGTTCTTAATGTTTGTGGTTGTTTACGCCAATGAAATAATTGCAAACTCCTCATACTTTCTGAGGTCATTGTGCCACCCCTTAATTCAGTTACACAGAAACCAAATTTGAGGTTTATTATGATGCATACAAAGTACTTACAGTTTTCCTGTAGCTCGCGGAATTTTCTTTGGAATTGACTTCAGCTGTTTTCCTTCACAATTGGCTGATACTAAGCCCTTCATGTTACCTTTAAGGACTTTGCATTGGCACGGCTGAGGGCACTCAGCTGACAAACAAAAACAGGCTTCAATTAAACTTGTTATTTGAATCATATTTGTTTTTAATCGTTCACTTTTATTTAAAGATTTTATCAACCGAAAGCTGTTCAATCAAATCGATGATGGTACGTTACAAAGTAAACCATCCGTTCAGTAGCATTCCTTAACATCATCAGAAACTAAAATGTCACCCACTGAAATGAAAGGCAAATTTCCAATCAGATTTTTTAAAATTTTGTTCTGCACTTTGCAACAAAAATTCTTTTTTAAACACCGGCATGATTATTACTCGCCATGAATGAAAATTAGTGTGATCTAAAATAATTAAATATTGGGATTTGTTGGGAATTGAAGGTATTCTTTATTATTTTCCACTTAATTTGTCCAAAGATAAGAAGAAATGTAAAGGTAATACGGGGTAAATTTTGCTCTTTTTAATGTTTAGTAGACCGAATATAACCATTCTCAATTTCCTCATGTAACATGTGCATCGCGCGATTAAAATGGCCACCCTGTCCGAAAAACGGCCCTCCGTGGCCTATGGACATTGGCTTTGTTAGGTGCATTTTTTCTCGAGCGTGGTTGAAGTAATGGAAGTGCGTTTGGGTGATTAGTGGGTACCGTTTACTAATCACTTTCTAAATGAAAATTGACACCAGATGTTTGCATCACTTTCTGACCACTATGCACTGTAAACCCGCCTTACTGCCACCTCGGTAATATGATCACCTCGTTATTAGATTTTTACGGGAAGTTTCTCTCGGCTCGGAAAAAGAGCCATACATTTTCGAATTCAAAACCCTCGTAAACGTGGTCACCGTTAATACGACCACCGGCCACCGGCCGCATTTTAATATCCCAAACGGTAAAATCCTTTATAATTTTATCCAGTTAATACGGCCTCGTGCTAAATTTAGAAAAGCAAATTAAAACGCTTGGTCAAGCCAATTTTATTAATCTCTGTCGTTTACTGATCAAACTGCTGATTTAAATGACAAAGTAAGCAATTCTCCTCTCCTCCCTTTTGATAGATAGCTAGATAGTTTAGTAATGAAACACAAGGCAGCCCAAGGGCTGAACTACGAATTTTAAAGTTATAACTTAATGATAATAATATGATCATATAATGATATGATTAGAAACTTTATAACCTAATAATGTAATATGAATATATATTCTAAGATTCAAATTCTGTTGAAAAAATGTGATGAAAAACAAGGTGATAAAAAGCTAGTAAAACTATTATGTGATATCATTATCAATACATGATTTCATTAAAGATGTGATCTTAAAGCGCTCGATCTTCCGCCCTGGGATTTTAAACCTTCTGTTTCGCCTAAGGGAGTAAGACTGTCTGCGAGAAACAGGCGATCAATTTCTTATGCAGTTATTTGATCTGACTTAAACACCGCGCGCGTATTACGAGTGCCTTACGAGTATTAACAGGGTTCAACTGTATTTCAGCTCAAAAGAAAGCTGCATTAACTTTGCCTTGAGACCTTGGATAGTTTTTTTATTTATCAATTCTGAACAATTTTGCGAATACCTGGCTTCAGATATTCAATAGTTTGATCAGTACAGAGAAAATCATTAATTGCAGGCAGTATTATTTTCAACATACTTCTTCACGTGAGATAAAGAGAATAGCTTCACCATATGCATTATCAATTATAGTTGGATAAGTTTCTCAGTGCAGTCAATCGCTAAATATCGATAATTAATATACTTTAATTTATTTTTAAATTCGTTTTAAATTCACTTAAATCAATTGATTATGGACAGTAATCAGAGAAAAGCCAAGAATAAGAAAGTTGTGAGTAATCACACTATTTCAGACCTGGTCGAATTCTTTCCAATGAGGAGAAAGGTCAAGGCATGATTAATTCCAATCATTCCCCTTCAAACTGGTAACAAGACAGCATATCTGGCTTCCAGTACAATTTCAAAGTCTAGGCCACTCCAACTGCTGCTGTGATAGATGCAAGCGGCTGCTACAACTTCGTCTTCTTAAGACTTCTTTCATAAATGTTTACATGAATTCGAACAACGCTGCACCAGAATGCACTCGTTAAATAATTGGTTTAGAATCAGGGGAGAAGAATGAATTTCCAGAAAGTTAGCAACTTCGACAAGCAAATATCAGTTCGTTTATAAAAAAGGAGAACCGGTAGTAGATACTAGAGGGTTGCTAATCGTTCAGGCCTTGCTCTCAGAGAGTGTTGTGGCCTTCAAGCAGGCCCATGTTAATAGCGTTGTGGCAAGAGCGTTCTTTCACCCGTGAGGAACTTTGAGACCTTGAAGAAGGCGAACCGATGAAGAACTATGCAAGTTCATATATTGCTCATTCATTCAAATCAAAGACATTAAGTAAAAGTCAATCAAAGCCGATTCCATCAACGCGATATTTGACAAATGATGTCACCCATACAAAACCACAGAAAAACAGACAGGAGGTTGAAATTGTCATGAGCTTAGAAATAAGAACCAATTAAACCACTGCGCGTAACAGATAAAATGCCATTAAATAAAGAGACAACCGCACAAGGACGCTGATGTGAAGGCTGGGAGAGAAAACCTTTTTTAATCGGAAAAGAAATCAAGTGTCAAAAGTGAATACTTTGACAATTTCTATCTCCATTTCTTTCCAACGGACGGATTTTCTCGATAAGCGGAGATTAATTTCGAGAGGTTCGCTCTAAGTGCATAGAATTTTATGGCTGATATCGCTAAACGCCGCTCTAAGCAACCCGTAACCTGCGCAGTAATTAAATGCAAAATTAATCATTTAAAATATTGTAGCAAGTCATTTTTTTTTTGAGATATGAAACTACGCTGCAATTAACCTTGATTTACTTCATTAATATTATTTGTGCGATTACCCTTACATAAAATTGTGGAAAATTTCACTCTAAAACAAAATATAATTAAAGACCCCAAAAATTCGGAAGACAAATCGTTAGATTACCATAAACAGAAACAACAGCTGAGCTCCTCTTAAAGTAAATATGTAACTTGAAACTTACTCTCGACAACAAGACTGATGTTAATCCTCTTCAATTGACCATGGTCGTCCACCTCGCAGCTGTATTTTGTGTTTCTTTCTTGTTCAGTCACGTTAACTCGGAGTCGCACATTAGTGCTGTTTTGCACAACAGCACCATTCCTTCTCCAGACAATACGAGGAGCCGGTCCCCCTCCCGCCGGGCACCACAAAGATGAAGAATGGTTGAGCAGGACGAACTGGATCTTTGCTACAGTATTCAGGTTTGAAGGAGCTAAAGAAAAATTGAAAATATTGAAGTAATTTTTTTTTTGTCTTTTCACGAGCGTGGGATGAAGGAAAAATATCTGAGTTCCAAGGGGAATCGAACCTCCTCAGGTCGGATCTGCACAACGACGATGCCATTACTTAATATTTTTACTCAAGATGCCAGCAGAAATTTCTTCAAATTAAACATTGAACATTCCTACCTGTTTTATGCATTAATTTTCCCTCATATCTTGGACCCCACGCAAGCCGGTATTTATGCTGAGGTGAGAATCTTAACCACATGTTATGTCCACTGGATCGCAGGGTAAAATGAGGAGTACGCCTTCCACAAAATACACCCAGTAGATTGGCAGACTGATTATAACCATCACGGATCTCAAGATACTCCTCCTCAGCACAAGGTGCTCCAGGGAACGATGGGTGCTTGTAGATGCCAAATCTTATTTCCACATATTGCCCTTTCTCCACTTGAAGGAGCTTGGTTGTACCAAAGTTTTCGATGTTTATCCTGGGGTAAACTTCTGTGATTATTGCAACTATTATAAAGAACATAATTTCATAGAATAAAAAGTGAACACACTTTGTACAATGAGTTAACTGATGACTGTCTATCTCGTTTTAAAGCCTCTCTTATCATGTACGTAAACGATAATGTAAAATCTTCATAAACTTTGAGATTAGCTTCATAGACTTTTCCTGTATTTTTCTAGAGCACCTGTAATATGAGAGGAATCTATTTATCATAAATCAGTGACTAAGTCAAACTCCTACATCAGTAGTTAACAACCGATTCATTATGGGCCATTCTGATTATCTATGTGGTAAGCATGGATTTCGCACATGATCTTCACACAACTGCGATGTTCTTGTTAAGAACTGTCTTACATGCCGTGGTAAGGTTTTGATGACTTCCGCCCTCAAAAAAGTTTATACTGCCGAGCCTGCAATGCTCATCCGTAAAATCACGTGATTTGCTTGAAATTTTACCAAGACTTTAAAATTACGCTCGAGATTACCCTTAGTAGCGGTAACATCTTCGGCCCTTTGGATCATGTGTATTTTCCACAAATTATAACTGATTTATGAAGAATATGAATTCCTCAAAACTATATATTACAGTATTATTACTTTACCGGTGTTAATTAAAAAGGAGGAACCGCTAAAAATGCATCAAGAATATAAAAACAAAACAAAACAAAACGAAACAAAATTAAACAAACAAAGAAAAAAACAGAAATTATCAACGTATACAATTAGAGCCAATGAATTTCACAGATTTTTCCCTCAATTATTCTGCTTTTAGATAATGTTAATGATTTTCCTTGGTTCCATAAGTTTACGTGCACATACAGACAGAATACTCGCCTCAAACATCGCTTATTCGTTGATATTCTGCCGATAGAATTGATCCCAGCCTACCCCCGGCAAATCACGTTTGTGTTTGCCTTGAAATGTTCTAATACCCAAACTACAGTTATGCGTCTCATGCTCGTTCGTGAAAGCTACAGGTGTCTTTTACAAACAAGCGCAACCGACTTACCCAAAACAACAGTGAAAGTCCACATGGTGTTGATAGACATCTTTCCTGGAAAAAGAAAACAAATGAGTATTAAAATTCAAAGCTACCTTAACTGTAGGACTCTCCTCGGCACCTTAACTGTAGGACTCTCCTCGGTACCTTAACTGTAGGACTCTCCTCGGCACCTTAACTGTAGGACTCTCCTCGGTACCTTAACTGTAGGACTCTCCTCGGCACCTTAACTGTAGGACTCTCCTCGGCACCTTAACTGTAGGACTCTCCTCGGTACCTTAACTGTAGGACTCTCCTCGGCACCTTAACTGTAGGACTCTCCTCGGTACCTTAACTGTAGGACTCTCCTCGGTACCTTAACTGTAGGACTCTCCTCGGTACCTTAACTGTAGGACTCTCCTCGGCACCTAAACTGTAGGACTCTCCTCGGTACCTTAACTGTAGGACTCTCCTCGGTACCTTAACTGTAGGACTCTCCTCGGCACCTTAACTGTAGGACTCTCCTCGGCACCTTAACTGTAGGACTCTCCTCGGTACCTTAACTGTAGGACTCTCCTCGGCACCTTAACTGTAGGACTCTCCTCGGCACCTTAACTGTAGGACTCTCCTCGGCACCTTAACTGTAGGACTCTCCTCGGCACCTTAACTGTAGGACTCTCCTCGGCACATTAACTGTAGGACTCTCCTCGGCACCTTAACTGTAGGACTCTCCTCGGTACCTTAACTGTAGGACTCTCCTCGGCACCTTAACTGTAGGACTCTCCTCGGCACCTTAACTGTAGGACTCTCCTCGGTACCTTAACTGTAGGACTCTCCTCGGCACCTTAACTGTAGGACTCTCCTCGGCACCTTAGTACATCTATACGCTGTCTATGTTGCGGTTCAGCGTCACCTTCGCTTCAATCTTACTTTCTTCGTCTCGTAATTGAACCAGGACATTTATGCCTTAACGACAAAGCGTTCCTTTAGTCACTATGGCTATAAATATGCTGAGAATGTTCGCGCTATTCTACCCATCGGAGCACCCAAACACCCTTCGCCAAACTTTTGAATGAATCAGCGAACTAATTTCTAACTTACACTATTTCAGCCGCTTACATCACATGTTCAAAATGACACTGTGTAGGTTAGTTGATACTCCTGCAATAAAAATTGTTCGCTTAAAATTTATAATTCTGTTTCTAAACATTTCTTGTAATTAAAGGCTTCTAGCAACATCCGGCACATTTTCGTGGACTACTATTTTACTATCGTTTTGATACTCTCGGTGATAGAAGAAAACGTTCAGTCAAATCTATCTCAATTCTAGAAGTCTAGGTAGCTTTCTTTGTAATTCAGTTGCGTTGAATGCTGAGTAATAATTTAAACACGAGAATTGCAGACTCGTAGTCGTCACAATTTTACATAGAGGTCAGTTGCTCAGACGACGACGCATGACGTTTCGCTCTTCTATCATAGTTTTTTTTTCCCTCTTATTTTTCTTCGGCAGTGCAGCATAATATCTACTTGAATCGTTTTCAGTAACAGAGTTATAACAAAAAACTGCAAGATTACCTGAACGAGGATTGTTCCTTTCTCCGCTGAAGTGTTTTTATGCCACAGTCGCTTTTACTAACACAACAAATATTTTATCCGCGTACGTATACATCAATAAAACCTTAACAGATGTTTGAAGCTGGTAGGGTTATACGTAAGCTACTAGCGGAGGGGCTCGACACATATCTATCTTACATAGCTCCTGAAGAGGAGTTTTTCAGCGCGTTCAATCAAGATGAAATGAGAAAAGAAGAGAAAAACAGAGCTCGCGCTAGTTGCGGCAAAATAATTGCGTGAGTAATTTTCCGAGGGGAATATCTACCATAAAATGAAGTCAGCCTCTAGCCTCTCTAGTTATATTATCTTTCTTGTACGAGTTTTCAGAAGTGTCTTCAGCTTTTATAATTAGGATTCTAAATGCCTTACTTTTACTTTGGAAAGGAAGTTTTAACACACGCCGATACTTCATCCTCTTCTGTGCATGGAAAATGACATACCTTCGACTTCGTAAACAGAAAATCGATTGTAAGATTTAATGTCTAAAGTTAAGTGCATTTGCTCAAAATTGTTATAAGGGTAACATATCTTAATCTGTATTAAAGAAAATAAGCACCTAAGCACCATTTGTTATTGATTAGCTGGATTACCTTGTTGGTACTTATTTTCGGGGATCTTCAACCTCGTTCCCAGGGCCTTTTTCCTTTGTTGGGGGTGGGGCAGGACGAGGTTGGGGATCTGTAATTTTGCGTTTTTTCGCGTCTGTAAATAAATCACTCAAGTAAAGACCGCGCATGAAAAAACCGTCGCAGAATATAAAGAAGCGAAATTTAATCCTCTGTGGAGAATTGAAATCGCAGACAAAAAATATTATCAAAACTTGAAATAAACAGCATGTACAGGATATGTGTCAACAAATACACAAATTATTAACTGTTCTTAGCTGGTAACCTCCATTTTCTATCTTCTGTTGTCAAGTGAGGTTAATTTGCAAAGATTTGGCTTATAGAACAGAGAATCCAGTAATCATCTTTGTTAAATGTTGAGACATTTTGCAAAATGAAATGATTTGGAACTACTTCAGTTGCGAAATTTAATACCTTTTTTATATTTTCCTATTGAAAAAGCGTTTATAAAACCCCGCGAAGTATTCTTTTGCCAAAATCGCGAAACTAAGTACCCGAGAAATTGTAAAGAAAAGTACTCGTGAAATCAAGTAAGATGAAGATCATTGGGGATATTCACAATTTTTCTTTTTACCCGAAGATTGTGGTAGACCATAAACTGAAGATATCACTGAAATGTTTTATTTTACTTTCTCTCCAACCGAAGAACCTAACGCAAAACATATTATCGTTCGCCTAACGTTTTCATGATTGATCAGCTTACGGGACGTTTCATATGGAAAACAGGCTTATTAAGGAGTTTAAGTAATTCAACATGGACCCATAGCTTACGTATGCACACACGTGTGTGTTTAATCAAGTGAACGCAAGGGAACTGAATGAGGAATTTTAGGAGGAAATGGTTGTCTCAGCTGGGGTTGTCCTGGTTTAAGTGGCATCAAGGCTTTCAGTGTAGTTCTGTACCTCTTATAGAGTAGAAATATTGGTAAACTGTGAATCTTTCCCAGAATTGTACAGTGCCATCTTCAATGGCTGGGGCGGTTACACGGGTGGCTCGGGTGGTTCAGTCCAACCCCCTAAATTTTCCCTCAAAATGTTGGAAATCATGTTTCCGAAGACCTAATTTTCAAAATCTCCCGGGAGAGCATGCCCTCGGACAATTCTCCGAATCCCCCTTGACTTAATCCTGGATCCGCCGCTAAATGGGAGACCATCTCAGTCATGAAAGAACAGATATACTACAAAGTCACAACTGAAGAAAGCCAGAGAAGCTCTGTCATAAGCATAAGTAACCTAGACTTGTAAATTATAATCAGAACTCTTGGAGCAAAACCAAATTGTTTAACAGAAATCAATATATTTAAAAAGCCCACACAGATGTTTAAAGCTGGTATTTGATTTTTGCGCAAACAACTGATAAACATAAAGTCTGTTTTATTTTTAATTCATTTGAGGGAGCTTTTACATCCAAAGCGTTTTTTTCTTTTATCGACAAGCACAAGTAGCCTTAAAAAATTTAACCGGTAAGCTGAATATGTAACTGTTTCGAAGAAGATAAACTAAGTTAAAGGTCAACCCGTTTTAGTTGCTAGCCACAAGAATGCTTATTTCCACCCAGCATAATCCTAAAAATTAATCTAGCTCTCAAATATATTATTTTTGGTTCTTGAAAGTTTTAACATTTTTCACGGTAAGACATTTCGCAGTTCAGTTTGCTACCAATGCAAATACTCCTAATTTATAAGTGCTATCAAGAGGCCGTTATCTCTGGAATTAATATTCAAAACTGTAGTAAACTGAATAGTCAATCATACTTTTACTTCCACATGTTTTGTGAGTATTTGAATAACAAAGGATTTTGCGATCATAATTAAATATTTGGGAAGAACTTGTCAAAGATGTCAATGGAACATTTCATTTTTCTCAGTATTCATTTACAAACTTTGTAAACACAGCTCAATGGTTTATTCTTTTCAATTTGTCAGACTAAAAAAAAAACAGCTCAAGACGTTTTTCCTGTACAATAAGCAATTAATTCTCACACATTAGATCATACGTAGCCAGCAAAACCGGCGTTTTGTTTTACGTTTGCAGGCGAAAAGAGACTATCGCGAGGCGGGCACGAAGTGCGAGTCGTCACGCGTGAGGAGAGGAGCGCGAAAACGTTCTCGCCTGTGCTCACGCTATTATTCAAGCTCTTACGCCCCCAGACACACCTCCGATCACCAACCAATAGCAGCGCTCAAAAAAATGGGGGATGGCCTTTTTTGCAGGCCGCACCTGGGGCCAATATGAGAACGACCACTGGTGAGATCGTCCCACGGTTCAACAAGGATTGAGATGTAGGATATGGATGACAAATCATAGTAAAACTGCCACGAAGACATATGCCACCCACTCAACATAAGGAAAATACTTGTAGATTCTACTCTGAATTCGCTCGAAAAAGATTGGTACGCGTGTTGTCGTAGTGTATCGTGGAAAAGTCTTGCATATCAAATGTTTGGCATCAGTAAGGAAAAAAGTGGTATCCGGATAACTAAGGTCTACCAAGGCAGCCCTACTAATCACGTGGGCATTTATTAAGTAACAAATAACATCTTTATCACGAGACATTTGTAATCCCCTAATTTGATTTTAAGTTCAAGTATTTCTATTAAAATCAATCAGCGAACTTGTACCATCTTCTATACTTTTGACGTAGGTTATATGTCGCTAGTCTACGTGTGGTAAGATTTACCAGATGGTTGTCCAGCGTTTAAGGTAAACAATCTCCGAAAAGCGGTTGGCTGAGGTGGAACTTCACTATGTAAGCTCCTGCAACTCAACGCCAGTTTCCTTGCAGGGACTGAGTTTTTGCGTCGTGAATTATGCAACTTTAAACCTATTTTCCATGTTTGGTGACCTGCTCTGTAGAGAAACGCACTCGAAATAATAAGCTGATAGAATTGCATCTCGTTGTTTTGTATTGTATTGTATTGTTGTATTGTATTGCAGATACCGAATGTGTTTGCTCGAGGAAAATATATTCCGTGCCGTGCAATGATCGCCCTTGATTTTTTTCGGCGGGAAAATTAGAGACGGCAGGGACTGCGAAGTAAACATTTCTATGAACTGCTGCTGCCCAACTAACCGCGGAATATGCAAGGTCTTCTTCCCAAGAATAGATGTTCTTGATTGGCTGCATTGCTATTGCAGGACGAAATATTACATACAAGTGATGATTTAAGAATGGGATTTGAATCCAGTAATAATAATAATAATAATAATAATAATAATAATAATAATAACAAGTCTTCATTAAGCACTCTAACCAACAAACATGTTTAGTTATAATGATATGAACTTAAGCAAATATAAAACTAATTAACTAACTAGATAACTAACTAACAAGAGAACAAGCATCTATTAACAGAAGTCCTCTTGAAACGTTCAGTTCTGACAAGCGGGAGAATATAATTATGGTGCCTCTTACGTACCGTAACTATTGGTCGCCCTGGTGGCAAAAGGTCATCTAAAGCTGTTGTAAATCGCTGTCGGTGATCTTGGCCCATAGCTTCTTATCTTTTACAGTAATAATATTTTCTTAAAAAGGGTGAGAAACTGGATAAGGGTTGAAACGTAGCACGCACGGCGCAACTGTAACACTATCCCATCTACCTTCCTCTGACCCATTCTCATCCTGGTTTTTCATATTCAGATGTTTTTCTCTTCCTTATTTCGCGAAAAAAATTGCTTGGTTTCGGTTGTTTATTTGATTTCAAAGCTTTTTAAACTTTCACTGGAATGAAATGACTTCTTGACAATTATATCTTAATGTATGATGTAGCATCACAGCCCCTGGTTAGCTCAATGGAAGAGCGCTTGACGGATGTGCGGGAGGTCGGGGGTTCGAGCTCCGGTCGGACCAACACACAAGGTCATAAAATAATTGAGAAGAATATGCTGCCTTTCTCTATCAAGAAATGGTTTAGATATTCTAGTCTTCTCGGATAGGGAGGAATAAATGGAGGTCCCGTCTCCTGCAGGGCTAGAGGTAGGAGACGTTAATTTCCCACGACCGAGATTACTGTGTGGTGGATGTCCTCCCCTGGGGTGGGATGGGTGGGTTGTTGTCTTGCGTTTCATACATGAGCCTCTGGCTCGGGCAATATGGGCAACCATGCCCCACGTTAAGACATTAAACTTTGATTACTATTACTTTTACTGTGCTGATATTGTTACGTATGTATGGTAATCAAAGCCGTTAAAGCCGAAATGATTCTGCAGATATTAATAGACCACATGTCATTTTAAAATCAGTTAAGTGATAATGTTAACGAATGCAGTTTGACTGATTCAGAAGGACAGAAATTTAGAACGTCAAAAACACAGACTCAACGGCAGACTCACTCAATATATCTATACGTGTCTCCTCTAGAACAAAAACCACCGCAACTCGCCAATTTGCAATTCAAGTTGTATTTTTAGCTGCGCAAGAACAATGTCTGCCAGAGAGGGCATTAAATTGTTTTTCTTCCGTCCATGACGACCTAGCTGATCCCGCGGTACGCTTCACCTTTAGCGTCTTCATTTACTGAAAGGCGACGTCATCAGCCTCCGTGTGATGGAACGAGGCGTCTTCCACAGAAAGCAAAAAGCTCGAACGACTTAATAGCTACTTTAAATAAATTTTTCAGAAGATTCTCCCTTCAATGGACATTATGGAGAAATAGGGCATGTTACCCTTCTACGGGCCGCCTCAGCTGCTCTTAAGGTTTTCAAAACAGCTTGCATCCATTTTACGAGCACTGAGACCGGCTGTAGGGGAAAAGAAAGACGTAAATACATTACAAGATAAAACAAAACAAAACAAAATAACAACAACACGTAAAGTTAAATATATAAAGTAACCTTCCCAGCACGAAAACGAACAGAAACGATGTGATGAAATCCGTTTTACACAAACGCCCCAGCCGGACCAACACTCAAGGTCTTAAAATAACTGAGGAGAATGTGCTAGCTACCTTTCTATAATATCAGGAAATGGATAGACATTCTAGTCTTCTCGGGTAAGGACGAATAAACCGTAGGTCCCGTCTCCTGCATTTATTAATTAGTTAGTTTGGTTAGGCAGGGGACGTTAAAGAACCCACTCACAAGATTGCGGTGATGTGGTCTGGCCTGTTTACTGAGAATTTGGGGTTAGGTGTCAATTGGGACGAAAGCTCTGTTCCTTTCTCTCCTGCCATTCCCGTGGCGAATAAATTAAATCAAATTAAAATTAAAAATCAAATAAGTAGAAATAACATGGCCTTGGTGTAAAATTAAAAGAAACCACACAAACTACATGTCACTCACAAAACTGTAAACTTTTCTAGAGACCCCAGGGCTGTGGGTGAATCTGAAGTGATTATTCAAGAAGCCTGACTGTCAATGAACCCTTTACAATCCAGCATTAGTATTCATGGTATTCTCCACGCTGTTCTCTTTACATTTCCTATCAAACTGACAAGGAGAATTTGTTTGCCGAGCAGGAGTTTGTTGGATTGGTGATTAGAATTTCCTTGATTCTCATTGGACCTTCACTTTTGATTTCAGGGTGATACTGTAAGGACAAATTAGAACCCAGTCCCCCTCAGGGGTTTAACGGTCAAAACAATTTAGAGAGGCTCCTTCATTTTCACATTTAGAAAATGACGGAAAAAGTCATAAAATAATAATCAGACTGCTTGGAAGGTGTAAGTAAGCACAAATCAAACATTGTATAGGAAGTATGATCATTTTTTGGTCAGGTTGAACAAGGACAAGAATAAAGAGAAAAGTATTGTCAGCGATAAACACAGATGATGCCATCATTAGTAAACTTGGAAAGAAATTAGCGGACCTAAATTTGTTAATTAATTCAGTTGCAGCTGAAGCATACATGTGAGTCAGTAAGTTAGTTATTAAACACATGTCATGGTTTTTTCAATTGTTTTGCACTGGTACAATTGAAAATCATTTCTTCAGCTGACTACTTGCATACTCTTTCACCACCATTTCAGCAAGAGTTATTCAAGGCTTGATGTTCATGACCATGTTAAGGATTTCCACAATTTTTAAAGGAAATTAATTAAATTAATGATCTTTTCTGAGATTTTAAACTTACTTGAGCCCTTTTTAAATGGTTCCAAAGGTTGATCTTCAAAGAAATCACAGACAAGTGCCACCAAATCATCTATTATTTACTAACTGATAAATTGTGTCATCTACTATAAAAAGAAAAAAAAACATAACAAATGAACAAACAAAACAGAAAGAAAAAATGCGTGAGTGAAAGGAATTCAATTTTTCAGATCCTTTTCAGCAAATGGTGACATTAACAAGTTGTTCAGTTATTACGGAAGACATAATTTTAATGAAATAAATTTCATTTGACATGCAGAAGAAATTCAACCCAAGAAATGATCCTCACAAGTAAACTGCAATTTATTTTAAAGCAATTGAAGAAAATAAACCAGAAAAATTCATGCTTTGAAAAGATTTGAACCCGGCTGCCTCCATGATACTAGTTGGGCAGTCTACTACCAACTGTCAGCTACAAAGCCACATGCTGATTGGCAAAATTTAGAGGAAAATCTGATCATAGTATTTAATAAATAACTCAATTTGAGCTGCAGATGAAAATGAAGCAATGCACCAACACATACTGAAAAATGTAATAGCCCTTGTGAACTGAATTCCCAGTTTTCTGGGAATTCCAGGGAATTCTCAAAAATTCCCAACAATGCAATAAGCTCTGATTTGAAAAGCTTGGAATGACTGGGAATTTCTGGGAAAGGAAGGTTCCAGTTTTGTGAGGACTTGAAATTCCTAGGAATTACAAGGAATTCTCAGCTATACAAACTACTTATAAGTTAAGAAGGGTGGAGTTCTTGGGAATTTCTGCATCCAAATAATTCCAAGAAATTCTCAACACCGGGAACCTGAAGGTTTTAGGACAAGAACTAATTTTGGAGGCTTAAAACTTTGGTTCAATAAAACGTATGCCTTAATATACCAAGAGATATGTTACATAATTATATGTATATGTTTATCATGAGATTTATTTTTCAAACTACCGTAAGTCTTTGCAAATCTTAACATTAGTAAGCATTTTTTCATGAAGCAGCCGTTGATTAAATTGTCAATTAATCCAATGTACTCATATCACAGATTTGCTTTCTAACCTTTAAGGCCTCGTGGATTCCATGATCATAAAAGTTTTTATTGTGATGCAAAATGTCTCATCTCCACATGTGCTAAAATCATAAAACATAAACATAATCATACACAAAGGAACACTTCAATATGTGCACATCCATTTGCAGGTGAGAATCTCAACACAGGTCGCCCAAGCTCTGCCACAGGCTCTTTCACAGTGGATTATTAAAGAGTTTGTCTAGTAGTTTAGTTGGGCTTGCTTTTGAGCTCCGTAAAATGTAAAGTTGTGTGAAATAATCAAAGAAAAAAGTCTTAACCTTCATAGAGAGCACAGACTACTCTCTATGAAGGTAAGACAATTTTCTTTGATTTATTTCACACAACTTTACATTTACGGAGCTCAAAAGCAAGTCCAACTAAACCACTATACAAACTCTTTAATAATCCACTGTGAAATAGCCTGTGGCAGAGCTCGGGCCACCTATGCCTTCTCTTGTACAAATGTTTCTTCGTTATGAGACGTACTTGACTCCTTTGGCACCACTCAGCTGGTTCAGTGGAAACGAAAGACTAAGGAATCGAGATGGCTGTGTTGGAACATGTTGCTGAACGATTGTTGCTGTCAAACTTTGTTGATTTGGGTACACTACTACTACTACTGGTACACTGTGATCATCTAGGTATCTCTTATACTTTCTGAGGTTATCCTAGTTTATCAATTACTGAATTGTATTTATTGCGTTTTATGTATTTATCTTATTCTCCATAACTATTTCATTTCATTTATTTATTTATTTTGTCGGATATATTAGCATTTTTTTTTTTTTTTGCTATTTTAAATTCGAGATGAAATAAAGGCTTGTTGTTGTTGTTGTTGTATTAAAATTTGTGATTGGCTTGCTATGTTGTTTCTCACCTTTTGCCGTAAACACAACTCAAGTGGGTTTCGAGCCTTTGTTTCCTCGACAACTTTTGGCCACAAATCGTGGATTTGTAGTACGTTCGATTCTTGTCGATTATTTTTACATAGAGTGAGTTCACATCGTTATTTATATCATCGTCAAAACATGGATCCAAGGTTAATCCATCGTCCAAAAGCAAAGAACTGGTCAGGGAAATCAAAATGATGTTTCGGGCTTCTCTTGAGACCGCAATCGGGCAAGCCAGTGGATTCCCTTTACTAGCCAATGACAGTTCCCAAAATATCCACGTGATCATGCCCGTGATCTGAAACAAAGAAAATTCCGTTTGGCGCTCATCTTTGAATGTACTTTTCATCCGTTGATCGCTTGTGCGTGAAGTTATTTCATTTCTTCAATGTTTTGCATCTCTAAAGATGGGTTTTTAGCGTTGTTTAACGTGAAGACGAAAACAGCGTAAGTATTGTAAATGAAAAGCAAGTCGTTGGCGCCCTGGAGTTAAAAGAAGGGACTACAGTAGACATATCATGACTACCTGGTACGTACAAACAAGGATCGAGCGGCCATTTATAAAGCCACGATTTTGAAAGTTTGTGGTGAGTACAAATTGCGATGTTCGGTTCGTGATCAAAAATCGAATCGGTCACTTGCATGCTAGCTTACGCTTTACAATGAAATAAATCTATCAGTAAACTAAAGGTTCCAGGGTTATTTTAGTCACGTTTGACAAGCTGCGAGCCCAGCAAAAACAAACAGCTACTAAGTCTGCAGTTTAGGATTACTTCATTACAATTTATTGTTACAGTTACAACAAGATTATAATTAAAAAATAAATTATTTAGCTGCAATGAAGCCCATTACTTCCAAGAGTGTTAAGTAAAAATTGATTAGAAATCTTTGAATTTCAATTTGCAGAACGACCAAAAACAAACATGAAAATGCTGCTTGACAGCTTACATTTGAATGTTAACGCACAAGTGTTTTGTCCAAAGAAGTTGCAACCGCATAAAATGAAGTCAAAGCCTGCCTCTGGGAGGAAAGGGTTAAATACCATTTGGATCATCATCCAAAATTAAATGATTCAAATACAGACATTTTTTGACTGATAGTATTCATTGCAATAAACGTAATTCAAGTTATTGTACTTCATGCAAAAGAATCAACAGATTTTATTTACAATTTATGTCAAACTAAATTTAATGTTTTATTGAGACTATTTTAGATAAGTAGCTATAATATTAGAAAGGATAATTTCATGAAGTTTTCAAGAAAAGACAAAGAAATCAAATTCCATCCTAATATTACTACATGTTGATGTTAATATACCATAGGAAATATTTTACATGTTAAACTTAAAGCATGAAAATAAATTTAATTGATTGCTTGAATTTTATTTGGGAGCTTATGCATGTACTTATTTTATATTAGTTGCCTCAAGGTTTTCCTAAAATTCCCAGTAATTCTTAAATATTCCTTTTCACCCCAAAATGTAACATTCACATTTGTATACATGTACTGTGCTGAAAACAATATTGTTAGTAGTGCATAACAGTATAAAACTGCTGGTTAAATAGCCCAGGGCTTATACACCTTTGCAAGGGGTTTTAGGAGGGCTTATAAACAAATGGCCTTACAAACACACCTGTAATGTAGATATCTGATGGGGCTTAAATTAACCGGAACAGAAAGAGAAATTTGAAACAAGCTATGGCAGCTCTAATCATAACATGTTTTTGCAGCTTAGATTATTGCCTCATTCCAGATACACTTCAGGACTTGATTAAAAATGTAGACATCATTGCAGTCATTAAAATGGACCACTGGGCAATTGTACTTCATTTGCAAGAGTTTGAGGACACTAGAAAAAGGGCCTGGTTTCTAAAAAAATGAACACATCATTTTTGTCATATGAAAAGTTTATTCAATTTATGAAAACGAATCTGGAGATATGAAAAGAAGAAGGAAAAGGATCCTCAGACAAAAGAGTCGCTTGGGATTGGATTAAATATAAGGTTGGCTTTTTTGGATGCAATACTCAAAAGAGCTTACTAGAACTAAGTGAGATAAAGAGAAAAGTCTACACAAGAATTAACTCCAAGTCACTCAGATACAATTTCAATAGAATCCTTGCAAAGAATTTAAAAGTATTCTGGATAAATATAAAACTGAGTCAGAAAAATTTTACAAAGAGAAAGCCAATGGATTAATTGTAAGTTTTAAGGGTGAGATGGCATGAACATGGGGAAAAAAGTACAAAGTATTTTAAAGTCTGGAGAAAAGAAACCAATTACAAGGAAACCTATTAGGGAACTTTGTCTAAACAGAGTTCTAACTATCAACTATGAAAAAAAATAGGCTCATCTTTGAATTATTTTAAAAATCTGTATTAATAGTATTAACAATGAGGAGCAGCATGATTAGTTGGATCACTTTCTTGGTCAAGCTAGCATTCCAGAATTGTCAGAGGAAGAAAAACTAAGTTGTGAAGGACGATTAACTACTGAAGAATGTGCCAAAACACTGGATACTTTTAGAAATGGAAAGACAGTATATGTACAAAATTTTACAAATTATTTTTTGGAGCTGTGTAGGTGAGCTCATGACTGATGCTTTTAATTGCTCTTTTGACTCAGGAGAAATGTAAAATTCAGAAAAACAGGCAACTATCGCATTTATTTATAAAACAGGTAAAGATCAAATGTATTTGGAAAACTGGAGGCTGACTTCATTAGTCAATGCTGACTCCAGGCTTGCTTCTAAGGTCATCAACAGAATCAAAAAAAGTCCTTCCTTGAATAATCCATCATAATCAAGTTCTGACTGGTGCACTATCCCCTCAGGGGTGCCCCAGGGGTCCATCTTGAGCTCCTTGTTTTTTTGTGATATTTATTAATGATCTGCCCCATGCTATTTCTTCTGGGAGTATGGTGGCACTGTATGCAGATGGCTGTTAAGCCTCAAGAGTTATCTAACGTCCATGCGATAAATGAATCATTTCAGGAAGATCTCAAACAATCTGGCTCCTGGGCTAAAACAAAAATCAAATGAGCTTTAATACAAAGAGATGTAGGTTATTGCAGATCACTAAAAAATGATCTCCAATCTCTGCTCCTCTACTACTGGATGGTACTCCCCTTGAAGCTACTACTGAGCTCTCTGATCTTGGTTTACTAACTGATTATAAATTGGCATGGAACTCTCACATAGACAAGATCACCAGCATGGTGAATAAAGTGCTTGGTTTACTCAAAAGAAATTGCAGAGATTTGAGAGATACTTTATTTCTATGCTCATGCAGAACTCTTTATTGTGCCCTGGTTAGGCCTCAACTTGAATATGTCACCCTTCACTGCCAGAAGTATCATGACTTTGGAAAGAGTGTAACATCAGGCTACAAAGTTTACTTTAAAATGTGAAGATGACTACAATATTCGCAACTCTAAGCTTAATCTGCTGTCCTTGGAACGTAGACGATTTCTTTTTGATGTGTTTTTTTTTTTGTAAAGTCTTGAATGGATATGTTGACATTGAGAACTCTTCAACTGTTCAGTTTTACTCTGATACTGCTAGGTACCCTTTCAGACGGAAAGAAGGACTTTAAAGAAGAGTTATGCCCGTACAAACACTTTTAAGTTTAGTTTTTTTAATCGTATTGTTGATATGTGGAATTCACTCCCACTTTCAATTAGATCAGCATCTTGTCTCTCAAGTTTTAAGTGTGGTGTGAGGAACTTCTTGATGAATCCCAATTACACTGTTAAAATTACCAAAAACTCATGGTCACATATTTTAGAATTTTTATATCCGATTTTAATGAACTATATTTATTATAATTATTAAATTATATTTGCAAACTATATATTTAGTTAGGTGGTTTGTCTGTGGATAGGGTCTTGGACCACCCTTATGGCATTTCCTTTGTTATAAGTAATGATTTCATTTTGTTGATTGTCATTAAATTGTAATAAATAATCAGTCTGGTTTTATCAAGGGTAGATTTATTGGAGATGTTGTTTGCTCAATTCTCAACATTATCGATCACTCTGAATTGTTTAAGATACCTGGTATTCTACTGTTTATAGATTTTGAAGAAGCCTTTGACTCTATTGAATGGGATTTTCTTTATTGATCACTAGAGGCCTTCAATTTTGGTCCAACCCTAATAAGATAAATAAAAACATTTAATAAACTCTGGAGTTGTGTTTATAATAATAGCTTATTTTCCAAGCCTCTTAAGTTAGAAAGAGGTGTAAGGCAAGGTAACTCTTTGTCACCCTATTTATTTGTTATGGCAAATGAAATTTTAGTTATATCTCTTAGATCAAATGAGCATGTTAAAGGAATAAAAATCGATAACGATGAAAGTAGAACACTCCTATATGCCAATGATATCACTACTACTCTGGTGAACACCTATTCAGTAGAAATTGTCTTGCAAATCCTGAACAATTTTGAAAAACTGCTTTGGTTTAAAAATGAATAATTTATTTAAGAAACTAAAGTGATATGGATTGGGGCAAATAAGAATTCATTAGCAAAATGTATGGGTCTTGAGTGGTACAGTGGAGTTAAAATGCTAAGAATTCACTTCTCGTGTGATCAAGGAAAGGTCATTGAACAAAATTTTCATGAAAGATTAAGTGACATTCAAAAAATGATCAACCAATCATGAATGGAGTTTGAGGGGTTTGTCCTTGTTTGGCAAAGTGACCATTACAAAATAGTTTCTTATACCAAAGCTGTTAAACATTTTGACAAAAATAAACTGAGAAATATCACCAGTACACTCCCCAGTTTTAGTTGGGGCACACTCAGTCACGTGATGCATTTTGACCAACAGCATTTGAGTTAAGCTACTTTATAAAATATAGTGAATAATGTGTAATTACCACTGAAATACTTAAACAAGGAACAAGAGGAGGTAAATGAATAATGAGAAAAAATGAAAAAAAGTTTTGCCTTGATAAATTGCATTCATTTCAGTACATTTGGAACAGAATTAAATTCGAAACTAACGACCAGAACAAAATTGGAACATAACTAAAAAGAAGTTCAGACCTTCTCCCTGGAGCCCATCTTTTCTCTTAACTCAGTATTACAAATTTTAATGTCTAATTTACAGCAGTAGTGCTTCCACCTTTGTTCTTATTTAAACAAGAGAGGCTTGAGGAGGGCTTTAATATCTGGGGGGTCAGGGAGTTTTAATAACTAAATCTATGCATGTATTTTCTTGTTCACAGGTAGATAGGCCTATAACTGGGGGCCAGGGTTAAACAGTTGCAAGTGGCAGTTTATATTATCCCCTCCTCCTTCCACTAAAGAATATTTATTTTTACCTGCAGGAAGCAGCTTCTTTAACATATAAAAACAAATCCAATATGTTTTCCTTTGCATCCAAACTTTCTCTGCAGGTCATCTCTGTCAGCAGTATTCATTATCACTTCAATCTGCCATTAAAAATATCAGCATTTCATAATCTCATGCTCTATAAAAAAAAAGTCCCTCAGATGACTGGAAGAAGCCACTACATGCATGTACCTTGTTGTTTATTATAATCATGGAGGGGAGTGCTGTACTAGCAACTTAAACATTGAATTCATTAGAATCAATATGAGTTCCCTACATAACTGTGTAACATGAGTGGTGATATTGAGCAACCATGTCACTGCTTTCTCAAACTTTGCTGAATGAATTCGAACTTGCTTTGTTTCTTATTTGGAATAATGGCCGCACGATTTGTTGTGATGCGGTGAGCGACGAAGATGTAAATGCATTTTCCCAACAAAAAGAAGAAGAGAACAACAAA
Organism: Stylophora pistillata; assembly: GCF_964205215.1. Classification (NCBI taxonomy): domain Eukaryota; kingdom Metazoa; phylum Cnidaria; class Anthozoa; order Scleractinia; family Pocilloporidae; genus Stylophora; species Stylophora pistillata. Next base: position 38,796,401 of record NC_142519.1, on the reverse strand, counting down.
ACTAAGGAAAATGCTCTTTGATCTAAACATTATCAATTTATGAGTTTCAATCTTGATACATTTTGTTTCCAGTACGTCAATCTATTATACTGAAGGAGGAATAAATTCATTTTTTCGATTTCCCGCCTCACTTCGTGGCCGATATTAAGGGAAGGAAAAATGGCTTATTCATTTCGAAGGAAGGATTTTGATTGTTTAAACGCCTAAGTTTCTTGGTGTTTATCGTGACTAACGAAGGACAAAAACGAAAACATCAAAGGGTTGGTCCATGTTTGATGTTCAGTCCCTGGACTTGAGGTCACAGCTTTGTCCACCAACCTATTGCTTGGTGATCAGTTCTTTCCACATTTGTTAAAGGATGAGTACGTACTGGTCCTAATAAGATATACATTTCATAGACACTGAATCACAGGCAGCCCAAGCTCACTACGAGAAAAGCGGACGTGACTCTTACCGTGTTGCGTAACGTTATATATTTATAAAGGTTTGTATGGGATGTTATCGGTTTGCCTTAAAAGAGAGAAAAAAATGTCTTGTTTTGAAATAAAATGGGCTCACCTTATTGCCTTGTTGTTTTCTTTGTTGATTCTGAACGTCTCAGGCCATTTTGAAGCGTTCTTTTAGCAGTTGAACACCAACATAGCGCTAAATCGCCGAAAACGCTTCAAAATGGCCTGAGAGGTTCGGAATCAACAAAGAAAACAACAAGGCAATAAGGTGAGCCCATTTTATTTCAAAACAAGACATTTTTTTCTCTCTTTTAAGGCAAACCGATAACATCCCATACAAACCTTTATAAATATATAACGTTACGCAACACGGTAAGAGTCACGTCCGCTTTTCTCGTAGTGAGCTTGGGCTGCCTGTGACCTGTCGAAGTACAAATGACAATTTTCATCCCGGAGGGTGGAAGTTACTTCACACATCCGATGTACAAAGTGACGAGGAGAATACTCTTTTTTGAGAACAGGTTTTCAAATGTAACACAGCTGTCGAACGAACCGCCCTGACTTTACAGTGCGACATCAATTTTTTCAGCACTAATTTCATGGCTGTCCACCATTTTGAATGCGGTTCCCAGGAAACTGGGTCGAGAGGTAGTCACGGCCAATCAGAACTAAGAAATCGCGTTCAAAGAAATCTGTGCTCTTGATTGCAAAATCTGGATTTTGATTTTGAAATTCGGAATTTGGATTTTGCGGTAAAACAAGAAATCCAAACCGAGATACGACGCTGAGAAAACATGGATTTCTATGTCTCACAACTTTTGGGAAATCTAAAGAGGGATTTGCAACTGACTACGGCTGTTCTAGGTGGGGTCTCTATGGGTTCACCGATAGCTGTAAAACGGCAAAGATATCAGCTTTCATGTATTGGCTCTGGAATCTTTTAAAATTGAAATCTACCTTAAGGAAGGATTTTCAACATCGAAATCCGTTGGTGCTTTGCATGTTTTACAAAAAAATCCCAAATCTGGAGTTTCAAATCTAAAAATCCGGATTTCCTGATCGAAAGCACCACGCCGACTCCCCCTTTAGAGCCGTTTTCCCGATATTCCACAAGTATTCGCAGTTATTTTTAACTCTTGAATAGAACTAGGATTATTTTAATAAAGTCATTAACTGAAGGCAGAAAACAAAACGCCTTTGGCTTTTCGAATATCTTATCAAGGTTACCTACGGCTGCAAGTTTCTGTAAAATCGGTTCACTTATGTCTCCACCCTCTGGGACACTTTCTCACCGACAATAACACTTGAAATAATCAAGAGAAAATAATTGTGATTATTTCCTTTAGAAATATTTTAATCATGCCCATGATTCAATTTAATCAACACCTAAAAGTGATGTGAGCAAATAAGATGGGGTAGTTCTATTAAAAAGAACCGATCCAGTTACTACAGACTTACCTCTATATTCACAAATTGTTTATAATAATAATAACTTTTATTTCTATAGCGCTCTTATCCTATGTTCAAGGCGCTTTATAACACTGTGCGGGGTACTTTGTCAGACTGCCTGTGGCAGTTTATAATCAACCAGGGTTTTTTTTTTTTTTTTTACAGTTGCCCCCTCCTCCCAATTCCCAGTAAACAGGCCAGACCACATCACAGTGAACTCGTGATGTGGGTTCTTTAACGTCCCCTACCTAATCAAATTATCTAATTAATAGATGCAAGAGACGGGACCTACGCTTTATTCGTCCAGCGCTCTAACCAATTGAGCTAACCGGGAGGCGGTTTGATGACAACTGTCAAAAGACGAGAATACCGTCTGTTCTTCTTAAAGAAA